>NW_025533197.1:0-104105 GCF_020631705.1 Daphnia magna | reverse complement strand
CGGGCGTTCAATTCCATGTGGTCTTAATCGAAACTTGGTTTCAATCAATGCGTGTAATTCAGTTCCCATGAGTGAAGTGGTTATCACGTCGGCCTAACACGCTGAAGGTCCTCCGTTCGATCCTGGGTGGGAACAAGACATCCCTTTGCATACAGTTCTGATGTGGTTATTTATATTGTTAACTTAGATTCCGGCTTGTAAAACCGCTTTTATAAAAAGGATCCTATTGTAAAAATTCGTGTTCTCACATAGTGTAGCGGTTGTCCCGTCGGCCTCACACGCTGAAGGTCCTCAGTTCGATCCTGGGGAGAACCGAGTCGGTTTTTAGAGTTTATCAATTTCACTGCAATCTGCGTGTCTGAAGTAGTAACCAAAGGGCACGCCAAGGGGGAGTCAGGTGAATTTTCCATATGGTCCCACACAAGGCTTTTAACTAGCTGATTACCACCAGAAGACTCCCGAAAATGAAGTACACATGTTGTTTTTAGGGTTTAGTTTTTGTTGTTTTGACGATTCAAAATTCCTTTAATTTTGCTATTTTACGCGTCCCAAGTTTACTCATCATCAATGAAAGGAGGTGCAAGTAGCATAACTAATAAAGATAACCATAATCTGTTTAACTGTAGAGTTATCATGGTTGTACACCACTGATGACTAGGCAACGATGTATACGGAAAAGATACAGATGATTCTTAACCTATCATAAGGAGTCTCTAAGGATAAAAAAGAATATGTAAAAACTCCTATGCTACGCCCCTGGGTGAGATCAGAACCACCAGCCTTCCGGTATAACAGCCGAACGCGCTCAGCCAATTGCGCCACAAAAGGCATCTGAATTAATTGGGAAACGGAGACTTTGTGCTTCTTTACGACTGAGAGAAACGTAATATATGTTCATTCTCAACCCTTTTGGTAATCCCGAAACAACAATTGGGCACCGATTTATCTAGTTCTATGCTGCTACTGTCAGTGACAGGATACAAATGTTTCAGCTAAATAAAACCGGAAACGCGGCTTCTTCCAGACGTCAGATGGCGCTGATGTTTTTAAATATTTTTCCCTTCGTTACCACCATCAAGTTTACCAGGGTAGAAATGGAAGTACTCTTCTCACGGAAGAAATTGAGCTACACCTCGTTCTGCTCCAGAGATGGCGTCGCGACTGGTAAGTTCCAAAACTAACAAATATTTTAGGTTTTATCGAATCAAATAATTTACATTTTATTCGTATCACCGAGACGAATCCAATGCTCATTTGGGAAATATTCGTTTACACATTCATCGTTGGAGAAATTTAGGGTAAAAGTTTGTATCACAGGATCTACCTTTATGAACACGTGTGATAAAGAGGAAGGGCTGAGTTCGAGGAAACGTTTACTTTCATTACCTTAACCCTTGAATCTTTGCTTGCTTTCTCTCATTCCCCTCTCTCGAAATTCCAGAATAACCAGCCGCAAACGCCATCTGTGGAGCTTAACACAGCAAGCTCAGCTGATTCTGCAGCCGCTTACTACTCCCCGATATACATCATGGTCTAACCCACCTCCTTTCCATATGTAGAGGCAGCTGTTTCATGTCTTGCTGGAAATCAAACGTATGAATCACACAAAAAAAAAATTTATTTAAGTTGTTATTTTTCTTTAGGGCTCCACCGTTCCTTTGACAGAAGAGATACTCAATGGATTGTTGGGGATCGTTTCTGTTTTGCGTTAACCATTAACATGTGCCTGGCTAGCTCAAGCTGTCAGTGTAGAGCATGAGACTCTCTAATCTCAGGGTCGTGGGTATATGAGCCCACGTTGGGCGTTCAATTCCATGTGGTCTTAATCGAAGACTTGGTTTCAATCAATGCGTGTAATTCAGTTTCCCATAGTGTAGTGGTTATCACTTCGGCCTAACACGCTGAAGGTCCTCCCAGTTCGATTCTGGGTGGGAACAAGACATCCTTTGCATACAGTTCTGATGTGGTTATTTATATTGTTAACTTAGATTCGGTTGTAAAACCCTTTTATAAAAAGGATCCTATTGTAAAATTCGTGTTCTCATAGTGTGGCGGTTATCACGTCGGCCTCACACGCTGAAGGTCCTCAGTTCGATCCTGGAGGTGAGAACAGTCGGTTTCTGAAGTTTATCAATTTCACTTGCAATCTGCGTGTCTGGTAGTAACCAAAGGGCACGCCAAGTGGGGGAGTCGGGTGAATTTTCCATATGGTCCGCACAGAGGCTTTTAACTAGCTGATTACCAGAAGACTCCCGAAATGAAGTACACATGTTGTTTTAAAGTAGTTTTGTTGTTTTGACGATTCAAAATTCCTTTAATTTGCTATTTTACGCGTCCCAAGTTTTTACTCATCATCAATGAAAAGGAGGTGCAAAGTAGCATAACTAATAAAGATAACCATAATCTGTTTAACTGTAGAGTTATCATGGTTGTACACCACTGATGACTAGGCAACGATGTATACGGAAAGATACAGATGATTCTTAACCTATCATAAGGAGTCTCTAAGGATAAAAAGAATATGCAAAAACTCCTATGCTCACGCCCCTGGGTGGGATCGAACCACCAGCCTTCCGGTTAACACCCGAACGCGCTAGCCAATTGCGCCACAAATGCATCTGAATTAATTGGGGAAACGGAAACTTTGTGCTTCTTTAAAGACTGAGAGAAACGTAATGTGTTCATTCTCCAACCCTTTTGGTAATCCCAGAAACAACAATTGGGCACCATTTATCTAGTTTATGCTGCTACTGTCAGTGACAGGATACAAATGTTTAGTAAATAAATCCGGAAACAGACGGCTTCTTCCAGACGTCAGATGGCGCCTGATGTTTTTTAAATATTTTTTCCCTTCGTTACCACCATCAAGTTTACCAGGGTAGAAATGGAAGTACTCTTCTCACGGAAGAAATTGAGCTACACTCGTTCTGCTCCAGAAGATGGCGTCACGGCTGGTAAATTCCAAACTAACAAATATTTTAGGTTTATCGAATCAAATAATTTACATTTTATTCGTATCACTGAAGACAAATCAATGCTCATTTGGGAAATATTCGTTTACAATTCATCGTTGGAGAAATTTAGGGTAAAAGTTTGTATCCACGTGATCTACCTTATGGACACGTGTGATAAAGAAGGAAGGGCTAGTTCGGAAACGTTTACTTTCATTACCTTAACCACCTTGAATCTTTGCTTTCTTTCTCTCATTCCCTCTCTTCCAGAAATTCCAATTAACCAGCCATAAACGCCATCTCTGGAGCTTAACACGCGTAGCTCAACTGATTCTGCAGCCGTTACTACTCTCGATATACATCATGGTCTAACCCACCTCCTTTCCATATGTGGAGGCAGCTGTTTCATGTCTTGCTGGAAATCAAACGTATGAATCACACACAAAAAAATTTATTTAAGTTGTTATTTTTTCTTTAGGACTCCACCATTCCTTTGACAGAAGAAATACTCAATGGATTGTTGGGATCGTTTCTGTTTGCGTTAACCATTAACATGTGCCTGGCTAAGCTCAGTCGGTAGAGCATGAGACTCTTAATCTCAGGGTCGTGGGTTCGAGCCCCACGTTGGGCGTTCAATTCCATGTGGTCTTAATCGAAACTTGGTTTCAATCAATGCGTGTAATTCAGTTCCCATAGTGTAGTGGTTATCACGTCGGCCTAACACGCTGAAGGTCCTCAGTTCGATCCTGGGTGGGAACAAGACATCCTTTGCATACAGTTCTGATGTGGTTATTTATATTGTTAACTTAGATTCGGTTGTAAAACCCTTTTATAAAAAGGATCCTATTGTAAAATTCGTGTTCTCATAGTGTAGCGGTTATCACGTCGGCCTCACACGCTGAAGGTCCTCAGTTCGATCCTGGGTGAGAACAGTCGGTTTTGAAGTTTATCAATTTCACTGCAATCTGCGTGTCTGAGTAGTAACCAAAGGGCACGCCAAGTGGGGAGTCGGATTGAATTTTCCATATGGTCCCGCACAAGACTTTTAACTGGCTGATTACCGCAGAAGACTCCCGAAAATGAAGTACACATGTTGTTTTTTAGAGTAGTTTTGTTGTTTTGACGATTCAAAATTCCTTTAATTTGCTATTTTACGCGTCCCAAGTTTACTCATCATCAATGAAAGGAGTGCAAAGTAGCATAACTAATAAAGATAACCATAATCTGTTTAACTGTAGAGTTATCATGGTTGTACACCACTGATGACTAGGCAACGATGTATACGGAAAAGATACAGATGATTCTTAACCTATCATAAGGAGTCTCTAAGGATAAAAAAGAATATGTAAAAACTCCTATGCTACGCCCCTGGGTGGGATCAGACCACCAGCCTTCCGGTTAACACCCGAACGCGCTAGCCAATTGCGCCACAAAGGCATCTGAATTAATTGGAAACGGAAACTTTGTGCTTCTTTACGACTGAGAGAAACGTAATGTGTTCATTCTCCAACCCTTTTGGTAATCCCAGAAACAACAATTGGGCACCATTTATCTAGTTTATGCTGCTACTGTCAGTGACAGGATACAAATGTTTAGTAAATAAAACCGGAAACAGACGGCTTCTTCCAGACGTCAGATGGCGCTGATGTTTTTAAATATTTTCCCTTCGTTACCACCATCAAGTTTACCAGGAGTAGAAATGGAAGTACTCTTCTCACGGAAGAAATTGAGCTACACTCGTTCTGCTCCAGAGATGGCGTCGCGGCTGGTAAGTTCCAAACTAACAAATATTTTAGGTTTTATCGAATCAAATAATTTACATTTTATTCGTATCACTGAGAACGAATCCAATGCTCATTTGGGAAATATTCGTTTACAATTCATCGTTGGAGAAATTTAGGGTAAAAGTTTGTATCACGTGATCTACCTTATGGACACGTGTGATAAAGAAGGAGAGGGCTGGTTCGGAAACGTTTACTTTCATTACCTTAACCCTTGAATCTTTGCTTTCTTTCTCTCATTCCCTCTCTTCAGAAATTCCAATTAACCAGCCGCAAACGCCATCTCTGGAGCTTAACACGCGTAGCTCAACTGATTCTGCAGCCGTTACTACTCCCGATATACATCATGGTCTAACCCACCTCCTTTCCATATGTGGAGGCAGCTGTTTCATGTCTTGCTGGAAATCAAACGTATGAATCACACACAAAAAAATTTATTTAAGTTGTTATTTTTCTTTAGGACTCCACCATTCCTTTGACAGAAGAAATACTCAATGGATTGTTGGGATCGTTTCTGTTTGCGTTAACCATTAACATGTGCCTGGCTAGCTCAGTCGGTAGAGCATGAGACTCTTAATCTCAGGGTCGTGGGTTCAGGCCCACGTTGGGCGTTCAATTCCATGTGGTCTTAATCGAAACTTGGTTTCAATCAATGCGTGTAATTCAGTTCCCATAGTGTAGTGGTTATCACGTCGGCCTAACACGCTGAAGGTCCTCAGTTCGATCCTGGGTGGGAACAAGACATCCTTTGCATACAGTTCTGATGTGGTTATTTATATTGTTAACTTAGATTCGGTTGTAAAACCCTTTTATAAAAAAGAATCCTATTGTAAATTTCGTGTTCTCATAGTGTAGCGGTTATCACGTCGGCCTCACACGCTGAATGTCCTCAGTTCGATCCTGGGTGAGAACAGTCGGTTTTCGAAGTTTACCAATTTCACTGCAGTCTGCGTGTCTGAGTAGTAACCAAAGGGCACGCCAAGTGGGAGTCAGGTGAATTTTCCATATGGTCCCGCACAAGGCTTTTAACTAGCTGATTACCACCAGAAGACTCCCGAAAATGAAGTACACATGTTGTTTTAGAGTAGTTTTGTTGTTTTGACGATTCAAAATTCCTTTAATTTGCTATTTTACGCGTCCCAAGTTTACTCATCATCAATGAAAGGAGTGCAAAGTAGCATAACTAATAAAGATAACCATAATCTGTTTAACTGTAGAGTTATCATGGTTGTACACCACTGATGACTAGGCAACGATGTATACGGAAAGATACAGATGATTCTTAACCTATCATAAGGAGTCTCTAAGGATAAAAAAGAATATGTAAAAACTCCTATGCTACGCCCCTGGGTGGGATCGAACCACCAGCCTTCCGGTTAACAGCCGAACGCGCTAGCCAATTGCGCCACAAAGGCATCTGAATTAATTGGGAAACGGAAACTTTGTGCTTCTTTACGACTGAGAGAAACGTAATGTGTTCATTCTCCAACCCTTTTGGTAATCCCAGAAACAACAATTGGGCACCATTTATCTAGTTTATGCTGCTACTGTCAGTGACAGGATACAAATGTTTAGTAAATAAAACCGGAAACAGACGGCTTCTTCCAGACGTCAGATGGCGCTGATGTTTTTAAATATTTTTTCCCTTCGTTACCACCATCAAGTTTACCAGGAGTAGAAATGGAAGTACTCTTCTCACGGAAGAAATTGAGCTACACTCGTTCTGCTCCAGAGATGGCGTCGCGGCTGGTAAGTTCCAAACTAACAAATATTTTAGGTTTTATCGAATCAAATAATTTACATTTTATTCGTATCACTGAGACGAATCAATGCTCATTTGGGAAATATTCGTTTACAATTCATCGTTGGAGAAATTTAGGGTAAAAGTTTGTATCACGTGATCTACCTTATGGACACGTGTGATAAAGAAGGAAGGGCTAGTTCGGAAACGTTTACTTTCATTACCTTAACCCTTGAATCTTTGCTTTCTTTCTCTCATTCCCTCTCTTCAGAAATTCCAATTAACCAGCCGCAAACGCCATCTCTGGGCTTAACACGCGTAGCTCAGCTGATTCTGCAGCCGTTACTACTCCCGATATACATCATGGTCTAACCCACCTCCTTTCCATATGTGGAGGCAGCTGTTTCATGTCTTGCTGGAAATCAAACGTATGAATCACACACAAAAAAAATTTATTTAAGTTGTTATTTTTCTTTAGGACTCCACCATTCCTTTGACAGAAGAAATACTCAATGGATTGTTGGGATCGTTTCTGTTTGCGTTAACCATTAACATGTGCCTGGCTAGCTCAGTCGGTAGAGCATGAGACTCTTAATCTCAGGGTCGTGGGTTCGAGCCCACGTTGGGCGTTCAATTCCATGTGGTCTTAATCGAAACTTGGTTTCAATCAATGCGTGTAATTCAGTTCCCATAGTGTAGTGGTTATCACGTCGGCCTAACACGCTGAAGGTCCTCAGTTCGATCCTGGGTGGGAACAAGACATCCTTTGCATACAGTTCTGATGTGGTTATTTATATTGTTAACTTAGATTCGGTTGTAAAACCCTTTTATAAAAAGAATCCTATTGTAAATTTCGTGTTCTCATAGTGTAGCGGTTATCACGTCGGCCTCACACGCTGAATGTCCTCAGTTCGATCCTGGGTGAGAACAGTCGGTTTTCGAAGTTTACCAATTTCACTGCAGTCTGCGTGTCTGAGTAGTAACCAAAGGGCACGCCAAGTGGGAGTCAGGTGAATTTTCCATATGGTCCCGCACAAGGCTTTTAACTAGCTGATTACCACCAGAAGACTCCCGAAAATGAAGTACACATGTTGTTTTTAGAGTAGTTTTGTTGTTTTGACGATTCAAAATTCCTTTAATTTGCTATTTTACGCGTCCCAAGTTTACTCATCATCAATGAAAGGAGTGCAAAGTAGCATAACTAATAAAGATAACCATAATCTGTTTAACTGTAGAGTTATCATGGTTGTACACCACTGATGACTAGGCAACGATGTATACGGAAAGAGATACAGATGATTCTTAACCTATCATAAGGAGTCTCTAAGGATAAAAAGAATATGTAAAAACTCCTATGCTACGCCCCTGGGTGAGATCGAACCACCAGCCTTCCGGTTAACAGCCGAACGCGCTAGCCAATTGCGCCACAAAGGCATCTGAATTAATTGGGGAAACGGAAACTTTGTGCTTCTTTACGACTGAGAGAAACGTAATGTGTTCATTCTCAACCCTTTTGGTAATCCCAGAAACAACAATTGGGCACCATTTATCTAGTTTATGCTGCTACTGTCAGTGACAGGATACAAATGTTTAGTAAATAAAACCGGAAACAGACGGCTTCTTCCAGACGTCAGATGGCGCTGATGTTTTTAAATATTTTTCCCTTCGTTACCACCATCAAGTTTACCAGGAGTAGAAATGGAAGTACTCTTCTCACGGAAGAAATTGAGCTACCTCGTTCTGCTCCAGAGATGGCGTCGCGGCTGGTAAGTTCCAAACTAACAAATATTTTAGGTTTTATCGAATCAAATAATTTACATTTTATTCGTATCACTGGGACGAATCAATGCTCATTTGGGAAATATTCGTTTACAATTCATCGTTGGAGAAATTTAGGGTAAAAGTTTGTATCACGTGATCTACCTTATGGACACGTGTGATAAAGAAGGAAGGGCTAGTTCGGAAACGTTTACTTTCATTACCTTAACCCTTGAATCTTTGCTTTCTTTCTCTCATTCCCTCTCTTCAGAAATTCCAATTAACCAGCCGCAAACGCCATCTCTGGAGCTTAACACGCGTAGCTCAGCTGATTCTGCAGCCGTTACTACTCCCGATATACATCATGGTCTAACCCACCTCCTTTCCATATGTGGAGGCAGCTGTTTCATGTCTTGCTGGAAATCAAACGTATGAATCACACACAAAAAAATTTATTTAAGTTGTTATTTTTCTTTAGGACTCCACCATTCCTTTGACAGAAGAAATACTCAATGGATTGTTGGGATCGTTTCTGTTTGCGTTAACCATTAACATGTGCCTGGCTAGCTCAGTCGGTAGAGCATGAGACTCTTAATCTCAGGGTCGTGGGTTCGAGGCCCCACGTTGGGCGTTCAATTCCATGTGGTCTTAATCGAAACTTGGTTTCAATCAATGCGTGTAATTCAGTTCCCATAGTGTAGTGGTTATCACGTCGGCCTAACACGCTGAAGGTCCTCAGTTCGATCCTGGGTGGGAACAAGACATCCTTTGCATACAGTTCTGATGTGGTTATTTATATTGTTAACTTAGATTCGGTTGTAAAACCCTTTTATAAAAAGAATCCTATTGTAAATTTCGTGTTCTCATAGTGTAGCGGTTATCACGTCGGCCTCACACGCTGAATGTCCTCAGTTCGATCCTGGGTGAGAACAGTCGGTTTCCGAAGTTTACCAATTTCACTGCAGTCTGCGTGTCTGAGTAGTAACCAAAGGGCACGCCAAGTGGGAGTCGGGTGAATTTTCCATATGGTCCCGCACAAGGCTTTTAACAGCTGATTACCACCAGAAGACTCCCGAAAATGAAGTACACATGTTGTTTTTAGAGTAGTTTTGTTGTTTTGACGATTCAAAATTCCTTTAATTTGCTATTTTACGCGTCCCAAGTTTACTCATCATCAATGAAAGGAGTGCAAAGTAGCATAACTAATAAAGATAACCATAATCTGTTTAACTGTAGAGTTATCATGGTTGTACACCACTGATGACTAGGCAACGATGTATACGGAAAGATACAGATGATTCTTAACCTATCATAAGGAGTCTCTAAGGATAAAAAAGAATATGTAAAAACTCCTATGCTACGCCCCTGGGTGGGGATCGAACCACCAGCCTTCCGGTTAACAGCCGAACGCGCTAGCCAATTGCGCCACAAAGGCATCTGAATTAATTGGGAAACGGAAACTTTGTGCTTCTTTACGACTGAGAGAAACGTAATGTGTTCATTCTCAACCCTTTTGGTAATCCCAGAAACAACAATTGGGCACCATTTATCTAGTTTATGCTGCTACTGTCAGTGACAGGATACAAATGTTTAGTAAATAAAACCGGAAACAGACGGCTTCTTCCAGACGTCAGATGGCGCTGATGTTTTTAAATATTTTTTCCCTTCGTTACCACCATCAAGTTTACCAGGAGTAGAAATGGAAGTACTCTTCTCACGGAAGAAATTGAGCTACACTCGTTCTGCTCCAGAGATGGCGTCGCGGCTGGTAAGTTCCAAACTAACAAATATTTTAGGTTTTATCGAATCAAATAATTTACATTTTATTCGTATCACTGGAGACGGATCCAATGCTCATTTGGGAAATATTCGTTTACAATTCATCGTTGGAGAAATTTAGGGTAAAAGTTTGTATCACGTGATCTACCTTATGGACACGTGTGATAAGAAGGAAGGGCTAGTTCGGAAACGTTTACTTTCATTACCTTAACCCTTGAATCTTTGCTTTCTTTCTCTCATTCCCTCTCTTCAGAAATTCCAATTAACCAGCCGCAAACGCCATCTCTGGAGCTTAACACGCGTAGCTCAGCTGATTCTGCAGCCGTTACTACTCCCGATATACATCATGGTCTAACCCACCTCCTTTCCATATGTGGAGGCAGCTGTTTCATGTCTTGCTGGAAATCAAACGTATGAATCACACACAAAAAAAATTTATTTAAGTTGTTATTTTTCTTTAGGACTCCACCATTCCTTTGACAGAAGAAATACTCAATGGATTGTTGGGATCGTTTCTGTTTGCGTTAACCATTAACATGTGCCTGGCTAGCTCAGTCGGTAGAGCATGAGACTCTTAATCTCAGGGTCGTGGGTTCGAAGCCCCCGTTGGGCGTTCAATTCCATGTGGTCTTAATCGAAACTTGGTTTCAATCAATGCGTGTAATTCAGTTCCCATAGTGTAGTGGTTATCACGTCGGCCTAACACGCTGAAGGTCCTCAGTTCGATCCTGGGTGGGAACAAGACATCCTTTGCATACAGTTCTGATGTGGTTATTTATATTGTTAACTTAGATTCGGTTGTAAAACCCTTTTATAAAAAGAATCCTATTGTAAATTTCGTGTTCTCATAGTGTAGCGGTTATCACGTCGGCCTCACACGCTGAATGTCCTCAGTTCGATCCTGGGTGAGAACAGTCGGTTTTCGAAGTTTACCAATTTCACTGCAGTCTGCGTGTCTGAGTAGTAACCAAAGGGCACGCCAAGTGGGGAGTCGGGTGAATTTTCCATATGGTCCCGCACAAGGCTTTTAACTAGCTGATTACCACCAGAAGACTCCCGAAAATGAAGTACACATGTTGTTTTTAGAGTAGTTTTGTTGTTTTGACGATTCAAAATTCCTTTAATTTGCTATTTTACGCGTCCCAAGTTTACTCATCATCAATGAAAGGAGTGCAAAGTAGCATAACTAATAAAGATAACCATAATCTGTTTAACTGTAGAGTTATCATGGTTGTACACCACTGATGACTAGGCAACGATGTATACGGAAAAGATACAGATGATTCTTAACCTATCATAAGGAGTCTCTAAGGATAAAAAGAATATGTAAAAACTCCTATGCTACGCCCCTGGGTGGGATCGAACCACCAGCCTTCCGGTTAACAGCCGAACGCGCTAGCCAATTGCGCCACAAAGGCATCTGAATTAATTGGGAAACGGAAACTTTGTGCTTCTTTACGACTGAGAGAAACGTAATGTGTTCATTCTCCAACCCTTTTGGTAATCCCAGAAACAACAATTGGGCACCATTTATCTAGTTTATGCTGCTACTGTCAGTGACAGGATACAAATGTTTAGTAAATAAAACCGGAAACAGACGGCTTCTTCCAGACGTCAGATGGCGCTGATGTTTTTAAATATTTTTTCCCTTCGTTACCACCATCAAGTTTACCAGGAGTAGAAATGGAAGTACTCTTCTCACGGAAGAAATTGAGCTACACTCGTTCTGCTCCAGAGATGGCGTCGCGGCTGGTAAGTTCCAAACTAACAAATATTTTAGGTTTTATCGAATCAAATAATTTACATTTTATTCGTATCACTGAGACGAATCCAATGCTCATTTGGGAAATATTCGTTTACAATTCATCGTTGGAGAAATTTAGGGTAAAAGTTTGTATCACGTGATCTACCTTATGGACACGTGTGATAAAAGGAAGGGCTAGTTCGGAAACGTTTACTTTCATTACCTTAACCCTTGAATCTTTGCTTTCTTTCTCTCATTCCCTCTCTTCAGAAATTCCAATTAACCAGCCGCAAACGCCATCTCTGGAGCTTAACACGCGTAGCTCAGCTGATTCTGCAGCCGTTACTACTCCCGATATACATCATGGTCTAACCCACCTCCTTTCCATATGTGGAGGCAGCTGTTTCATGTCTTGCTGGAAATCAAACGTATGAATCACACAAAAAAAAAATTTATTTAAGTTGTTATTTTTCTTTAGGACTCCACCATTCCTTTGACAGAAGAAATACTCAATGGATTGTTGGGATCGTTTCTGTTTGCGTTAACCATTAACATGTGCCTGGCTAGCTCAGTCGGTAGAGCATGAGACTCTTAATCTCAGGGTCGTGGGTTCGAGCCCCACGTTGGGCGTTCAATTCCATGTGGTCTTAATCGAAACTTGGTTTCAATCAATGCGTGTAATTCAGTTCCCATAGTGTAGTGGTTATCACGTCGGCCTAACACGCTGAAGGTCCTCAGTTCGATCCTGGGTGGGAACAAGACATCCTTTGCATACAGTTCTGATGTGGTTATTTATATTGTTAACTTAGATTCGGTTTGTAAAACCCCTTTTATAAAAAGAATCCTATTGTAAATTTCGTGTTCTCATAGTGTAGCGGTTATCACGTCGGCCTCACACGCTGAATGTCCTCAGTTCGATCCTGGGTGAGAACAGTCGGTTTTCGAAGTTTACCAATTTCACTGCAGTCTGCGTGTCTGAGTAGTAACCAAAGGGCACGCCAAGTGGGAGTCAGGTGAATTTTCCATATGGTCCCGCACAAGGGACTTTTAATTAGCTGATTACCACCAAGAAGACTCCCGAAAATGAAGTACACATGTTGTTTTTAAGTAGTTTTGTTGTTTTGACGATTCAAAATTCCTTTAATTTGCTATTTTACGCGTCCCAAGTTTACTCATCATCAATGAAAGGAGTGCAAAGTAGCATAACTAATAAAGATAACCATAATCTGTTTAACTGTAGAGTTATCATGGTTGTACACCACTGATGACTAGGCAACGATGTATACGGAAAAGATACAGATGATTCTTAACCTATCATAAGGAGTCTCTAAGGATAAAAAGAATATGTAAAAACTCCTATGCTACGCCCCTGGGTGGGATCGAACCACCAGCCTTCCGGTTAACAGCCGAACGCGCTAGCCAATTGCGCCACAAAGGCATCTGAATTAATTGGAAACGGAAACTTTGTGCTTCTTTACGACTGAGAGAAACGTAATGTGTTCATTCTCCAACCCTTTTGGTAATCCCAGAAACAACAATTGGGCACCATTTTATCTAGTTTATGCTGCTACTGTCAGTGACAGGATACAAATGTTTAGTAAATAAAACCGGAAACAGACGGCTTCTTCCAGACGTCAGATGGCGCTGATGTTTTTAAATATTTTTCCCTTCGTTACCACCATCAAGTTTACCAGGAGTAGAAATGGAAGTACTCTTCTCACGGAAGAAATTGAGCTACACTCGTTCTGCTCCAGAGATGGCGTCGCGGCTGGTAAGTTCCAAACTAACAAATATTTTAGGTTTTATCGAATCAAATAATTTACATTTTATTCGTATCACTGGAGACGAATCCAATGCTCATTTGGGAAATATTCGTTTACAATTCATCGTTGGAGAAATTTAGGGTAATTTAGGGTAAAAAGAAATGGAAGTACTCTTCTCACTCTTCTTCTTCTTATACTCCTTCTTCTTCTTCTTCTTCTTCTTCTTCTTCTTCTTCTTCTTCTTCTTCTTCTTCTTCTTCTTCTTCTTCTTCTTCTTCTTCTTCTTCTTCTTCTTCTTCTTCTTCTTCTTCTTCTTCTTCTTCTTCTTCTTCTTCTTCTTCTTCTTCTTCTTCTTCTTCTTCTTCTTCTTCTTCTTCTTCTTCTTCTTCTTCTTCTTCTTCTTCTTCTTCTTCTTCTTCTTCTTCTTCTTCTTCTTCTTCTTCTTCTTCTTCTTCTTCTTCTTCTTCTTCTTCTTCTTCTTCTTCTTCTTCTTCTTCTTCTTCTTCTTCTTCTTCTTCTTCTTCTTCTTCTTCTTCTTCTTCTTCTTCTTCTTCTTCTTCTTCTTCTTCTTCTTCTTCTTCTTCTTCTTCTTCTTCTTCTTCTTCTTCTTCTTCTTCTTCTTCTTCTTCTTCTTCTTCTTCTTCTTCTTCTTCTTCTTCTTCTTCTTCTTCTTCTTCTTCTTCTTCTTCTTCTTCTTCTTCTTCTTCTTCTTCTTCTTCTTCTTCTTCTTCTTCTTCTTCTTCTTCTTCTTCTTCTTCTTCTCTTCTTCTTCTTCTTCTTCTTCTTCTTCTTCTTCTTCTTCTTCTTCTTCTTCTTCTTCTTCTTCTTCTTCTTCTTCTTCTTCTTCTTCTTCTTCTTCTTCTTCTTCTTCTTCTTCTTCTTCTTCTTCTTCTTCTTCTTCTTCTTCTTCTTCTTCTTCTTCTTCTTCTTCTTCTTCTTCTTCTTCTTCTTCTTCTTCTTCTTCTTCTTCTTCTTCTTCTTCTTCTTCTTCTTCTTCTTCTTCTTCTTCTTCTTCTTCTTCTTCTTCTTCTTCTTCTTCTTCTTCTTCTTCTTCTTCTTCTTCTTCTTCTTCTTCTTCTTCTTCTTCTTCTTCTTCTTCTTCTTCTTCTTCTTCTTCTTCTTCTTCTTCTTCTTCTTCTTCTTCTTCTTCTTCTTCTTCTTCTTCTTCTTCTTCTTCTTCTTCTTCTTCTTCTTCTTCTTCTTCTTCTTCTTCTTCTTCTTCTTCTTCTTCTTCTTCTTCTTCTTCTTCTTCTTCTTCTTCTTCTTCTTCTTCTTCTTCTTCTTCTTCTTCTTCTTCTTCTTCTTCTTCTTCTTCTTCTTCTTCTTCTTCTTCTTCTTCTTCTTCTTCTTCTTCTTCTTCTTCTTCTTCTTCTTCTTCTTCTTCTTCTTCTTCTTCTTCTTCTTCTTCTTCTTCTTCTTCTTCTTCTTCTTCTTCTTCTTCTTCTTCTTCTTCTTCTTCTTCTTCTTCTTCTTCTTCTTCTTCTTCTTCTTCTTCTTCTTCTTCTTCTTCTTCTTCTTCTTCTTCTTCTTCTTCTTCTTCTTCTTCTTCTTCTTCTTCTTCTTCTTCTTCTTCTTCTTCTTCTTCTTCTTCTTCTTCTTCTTCTTCTTCTTCTTCTTCTTCTTCTTCTTCTTCTTCTTCTTCTTCTTCTTCTTCTTCTTCTTCTTCTTCTTCTTCTTCTTCTTCTTCTTCTTCTTCTTCTTCTTCTTCTTCTTCTTCTTCTTCTTCTTCTTCTTCTTCTTCTTCTTCTTCTTCTTCTTCTTCTTCTTCTTCTTCTTCTTCTTCTTCTTCTTCTTCTTCTTCTTCTTCTTCTTCTTCTTCTTCTTCTTCTTCTTCTTCTTCTTCTTCTTCTTCTTCTTCTTCTTCTTCTTCTTCTTCTTCTTCTTCTTCTTCTTCTTCTTCTTCTTCTTCTTCTTCTTCTTCTTCTTCTTCTTCTTCTTCTTCTTCTTCTTCTTCTTCTTCTTCTTCTTCTTCTTCTTCTTCTTCTTCTTCTTCTTCTTCTTCTTCTTCTTCTTCTTCTTCTTCTTCTTCTTCTTCTTCTTCTTCTTCTTCTTCTTCTTCTTCTTCTTCTTCTTCTTCTTCTTCTTCTTCTTCTTCTTCTTCTTCTTCTTCTTCTTCTTCTTCTTCTTCTTCTTCTTCTTCTTCTTCTTCTTCTTCTTCTTCTTCTTCTTCTTCTTCTTCTTCTTCTTCTTCTTCTTCTTCTTCTTCTTCTTCTTCTTCTTCTTCTTCTTCTTCTTCTTCTTCTTCTTCTTCTTCTTCTTCTTCTTCTTCTTCTTCTTCTTCTTCTTCTTCTTCTTCTTCTTCTTCTTCTTCTTCTTCTTCTTCTTCTTCTTCTTCTTCTTCTTCTTCTTCTTCTTCTTCTTCTTCTTCTTCTTCTTCTTCTTCTTCTTCTTCTTCTTCTTCTTCTTCTTCTTCTTCTTCTTCTTCTTCTTCCTTCTTCTTCTTCTTCTTCTTCTTCTTCTTCTTCTTCTTCTTCTTCTTCTTCTTCTTCTTCTTCTTCTTCTTCTTCTTCTTCTTCTTCTTCTTCTTCTTCTTCTTCTTCTTCTTCTTCTTCTTCTAGATGGCGTATCAGAATGTCACAATAGCAGACGGAAAACAACAATGTGACCGTGAGCCGAGAAGCAAACGCTGTTTTCATCTTTGCTGGTTTGCTACGATGACCGTTATTTTGAACCATTATTACCACCATATTACTTTATTAACCACTTTATTAACCACCATATTATTTTCGACCAAGATAAAAAAATTTTGAAAATTTGTCGGCTTCTTCATTTTTCGAGACATGGATACAGTGATTTTGTATCAAGGTAATGTAAGACTTATTTGAAAATATGTGGGTTTCATAATTTGTCGTCGCATGATCAAAGAAACTACGTGGTGTTAATGTATTGAAAAACATAGGCATGTATTACGTAGCCCGGTTAGCTCAGTTGGTAGAGCGCGGAACTTTTAATCCTGAGGTCGAGGGTTCAAGTCCCTTATCGGGCGAAACTTGAATAGTTTTCTTTCCAGCGAGTTCTCATTATCGGTGTTTTCGTTAAATTTGTGTGTTATTGAAATCATCCGCTAACGCATTAGGGCTCAAGACCTCAACGTGGTGGAAGTAATCAGACGAGGTGACCGAGTGGTTAAGGTGATGGACTGCTAATCCATTGTGCATTGCACGCGTGGGTTCGAATCCCATCTTCGTCGGGAAACTTAAATTAGAAGTCAATTTCGATGCCAAAGATGTTTGTCATAGTCAAGTGTACATTCTTGAGAAAACATTGATTGCTGCATTCAATTAAGAAAGCCTCATTTGTTATAAGTAATTCTATGGTGTTTGATCAGACGTTAGCAGTGGTTCTATGGTGTAATGGTTAGCACTTCAGACTCTGACTCTGACAATCTGAGTTCAAATCTCGGTAGAACCTTTATTATCGTACCGTGGTACTTCTTGTTTTACATGCAGCATTTAGAAACCAACCAGCTCTTACAGAGATTGACTGTTAGTGGAAAAAATTTAGTTAGTTTTCTTAGTACTGCCCCGAGTGAGGTTCGAACTCACGACCTCGAGATTATGAGACTCGCGCGCTGCCTACTGCGCTATCGAGGCATGTATATGTGTTCAACACATTCGATCGAGAAATAATCCTATGATACCGTGAAATTTCTACTACCTAAATGAATAAACAACTTAATTTGTCAGCACGCGCAACTAAAATCTGGTGATCTGTACCAAGAGTAGAAACTTCCATAGTTTATGTGAAATAAATAAATGAATACTATGCTTTCAGTATTTGATGTCCAATTATTTTGTTAACACGGCTTAAACTCTGTGCGTTTTCCCTGAACGAAACCTGTTAGGTAGGTGGTGTTCTGCCATGTTAGGCCATCTTGTGAAGGACTCAGAAACCAAGCCATTAGCGCACTTGACATTCTACCGGTAGATGGCGTATCCAGAATGTCACAATAGCAGACGGAAAACAACAATGTGACCGTGAGCCGAGAAGCAAACGCTGTTTTCATCTTTGCTGGTTTGCTACGATGACCGTTATTTTGAACCATTATTACCACCATATTACTTTATTAACCACTTTATTAACCACCATATTATTTTCGACCAAGATAAAAAAATTTTGAAAATTTGTCGGCTTCTTCATTTTTCGAGACATGGATACAGTGATTTTGGATCAAGGTAATGTAAGACTTATTTGAAAATATGTGGGTTTCATAATTTGTCGTCGCATGATCAAAGAAACTACGTGGTGTTAATGTATTGAAAAACATAGGCATGTATTACGTAGCCCGGTTAGCTCAGTTGGTAGAGCGCGGGAACTTTTAATCCTGAGGTCGAGGGTTCAAGTCCCTTATCGGGCGAAACTTGAATAGTTTTCTTTCCAGCGAGTTCTCATTATCGGTGTTTTCGTTAAATTTGTGTGTTATTGAAATCATCCGCTAACGCATTAGGGCTCAAGACCTCAACGTGGTGGAAGTAAACAGACGAGGTGACCGAGTGGTTAAGGTGATGGACTGCTAATCCATTGTGCATTGCACGCGTGGGTTCGAATCCCATCTTCGTCGGGAAACTTAAATTAGAAGTCAATTTCGATGCCAAAGATGTTTGTCATAGTCAAGTGTACATTCTTGAGAAAACATTGATTGCTGCATTCAATTAAGAAAGCCTCATTTGTTATAAGTAATTCTATGGTGTTTGATCAGACGTTAGCAGTGGTTCTATGGTGTAATGGTTAGCACTTCAGACTCTGACTCTGACAATCTGAGTTCAAATCTCGGTAGAACCTTTATTATCGTACCGTGGTACTTCTTGTTTTACATGCAGCATTTAGAAACCAACCAGCTCTTACAGAGATTGACTGTTAGTGGAAAAAATTTAGTTAGTTTTCTTAGTACTGCCCCGAGTGAGGTTCGAACTCACGACCTCGAGATTATGAGACTCGCGCGCTGCCTACTGCGCTATCGAGGCATGTATATGTGTTCAACACATTCGATCGAGAAATAATCCTATGATACCGTGAAATTTCTACTACCTAAATGAATAAACAACTTAATTTGTCAGCACGCGCAACTAAAATCTGGTGATCTGTACCAAGAGTAGAAACTTCCATAGTTTATGTGAAATAAATAAATGAATACTATGCTTTCAGTATTTGATGTCCAATTATTTTGTTAACACGGCTTAAACTCTGTGCGTTTTCCCTGAACGAAACCTGTTAGGTAGGTGGTGTTCTGCCATGTTAGGCCATCTTGTGAAGGACTCAGAAACCAAGCCATTAGCGCACTTGACATTCTACCGGTAGATGGCGTATCCAGAATGTCACAATAGCAGACGGAAAACAACAATGTGACCGTGAGCCGAGAAGCAAACGCTGTTTTCATCTTTGCTGGTTTGCTACGATGACCGTTATTTTGAACCATTATTACCACCATATTACTTTATTAACCACTTTATTAACCACCATATTATTTTCGACCAAGATAAAAAAATTTTGAAAATTTGTCGGCTTCTTCATTTTTCGAGACATGGATACAGTGATTTTGGATCAAGGTAATGTAAGACTTATTTGAAAATATGTGGGTTTCATAATTTGTCGTCGCATGATCAAAGAAACTACGTGGTGTTAATGTATTGAAAAACATAGGCATGTATTACGTAGCCCGGTTAGCTCAGTTGGTAGAGCGCGGGAACTTTTAATCCTGAGGTCGAGGGTTCAAGTCCCTTATCGGGCGAAACTTGAATAGTTTTCTTTCCAGCGAGTTCTCATTATCGGTGTTTTCGTTAAATTTGTGTGTTATTGAAATCATCCGCTAACGCATTAGGGCTCAAGACCTCAACGTGGTGGAAGTAATCAGACGAGGTGACCGAGTGGTTAAGGTGATGGACTGCTAATCCATTGTGCATTGCACGCGTGGGTTCGAATCCCATCTTCGTCGGGAAACTTAAATTAGAAGTCAATTTCGATGCCAAAGATGTTTGTCATAGTCAAGTGTACATTCTTGAGAAAACATTGATTGCTGCATTCAATTAAGAAAGCCTCATTTGTTATAAGTAATTCTATGGTGTTTGATCAGACGTTAGCAGTGGTTCTATGGTGTAATGGTTAGCACTTCAGACTCTGACTCTGACAATCTGAGTTCAAATCTCGGTAGAACCTTTATTATCGTACCGTGGTACTTCTTGTTTTACATGCAGCATTTAGAAACCAACCAGCTCTTACAGAGATTGACTGTTAGTGGAAAAAATTTAGTTAGTTTTCTTAGTACTGCCCCGAGTGAGGTTCGAACTCACGACCTCGAGATTATGAGACTCGCGCGCTGCCTACTGCGCTATCGAGGCATGTATATGTGTTCAACACATTCGATCGAGAAATAATCCTATGATACCGTGAAATTTCTACTACCTAAATGAATAAACAACTTAATTTGTCAGCACGCGCAACTAAAATCTGGTGATCTGTACCAAGAGTAGAAACTTCCATAGTTTATGTGAAATAAATAAATGAATACTATGCTTTCAGTATTTGATGTCCAATTATTTTGTTAACACGGCTTAAACTCTGTGCGTTTTCCCTGAACGAAACCTGTTAGGTAGGTGGTGTTCTGCCATGTTAGGCCATCTTGTGAAGGACTCAGAAACCAAGCCATTAGCGCACTTGACATTCTACCGGTAGATGGCGTATCCAGAATGTCACAATAGCAGACGGAAAACAACAATGTGACCGTGAGCCGAGAAGCAAACGCTGTTTTCATCTTTGCTGGTTTGCTACGATGACCGTTATTTTGAACCATTATTACCACCATATTACTTTATTAACCACTTTATTAACCACCATATTATTTTCGACCAAGATAAAAAAATTTTGAAAATTTGTCGGCTTCTTCATTTTTCGAGACATGGATACAGTGATTTTGGATCAAGGTAATGTAAGACTTATTTGAAAATATGTGGGTTTCATAATTTGTCGTCGCATGATCAAAGAAACTACGTGGTGTTAATGTATTGAAAAACATAGGCATGTATTACGTAGCCCGGTTAGCTCAGTTGGTAGAGCGCGGAACTTTTAATCCTGAGGTCGAGGGTTCAAGTCCCTTATCGGGCGAAACTTGAATAGTTTTCTTTCCAGCGAGTTCTCATTATCGGTGTTTTCGTTAAATTTGTGTGTTATTGAAATCATCCGCTAACGCATTAGGGCTCAAGACCTCAACGTGGTGGAAGTAATCAGACGAGGTGACCGAGTGGTTAAGGTGATGGACTGCTAATCCATTGTGCATTGCACGCGTGGGTTCGAATCCCATCTTCGTCGGGAAACTTAAATTAGAAGTCAATTTCGATGCCAAAGATGTTTGTCATAGTCAAGTGTACATTCTTGAGAAAACATTGATTGCTGCATTCAATTAAGAAAGCCTCATTTGTTATAAGTAATTCTATGGTGTTTGATCAGACGTTAGCAGTGGTTCTATGGTGTAATGGTTAGCACTTCAGACTCTGACTCTGACAATCTGAGTTCAAATCTCGGTAGAACCTTTATTATCGTACCGTGGTACTTCTTGTTTTACATGCAGCATTTAGAAACCAACCAGCTCTTACAGAGATTGACTGTTAGTGGAAAAAATTTAGTTAGTTTTCTTAGTACTGCCCCGAGTGAGGTTCGAACTCACGACCTCGAGATTATGAGACTCGCGCGCTGCCTACTGCGCTATCGAGGCATGTATATGTGTTCAACACATTCGATCGAGAAATAATCCTATGATACCGTGAAATTTCTACTACCTAAATGAATAAACAACTTAATTTGTCAGCACGCGCAACTAAAATCTGGTGATCTGTACCAAGAGTAGAAACTTCCATAGTTTATGTGAAATAAATAAATGAATACTATGCTTTCAGTATTTGATGTCCAATTATTTTGTTAACACGGCTTAAACTCTGTGCGTTTTCCCTGAACGAAACCTGTTAGGTAGGTGGTGTTCTGCCATGTTAGGCCATCTTGTGAAGGACTCAGAAACCAAGCCATTAGCGCACTTGACATTCTACCGGTAGATGGCGTATCCAGAATGTCACAATAGCAGACGGAAAACAACAATGTGACCGTGAGCCGAGAAGCAAACGCTGTTTTCATCTTTGCTGGTTTGCTACGATGACCGTTATTTTGAACCATTATTACCACCATATTACTTTATTAACCACTTTATTAACCACCATATTATTTTCGACCAAGATAAAAAAATTTTGAAAATTTGTCGGCTTCTTCATTTTTCGAGACATGGATACAGTGATTTTGGATCAAGGTAATGTAAGACTTATTTGAAAATATGTGGGTTTCATAATTTGTCGTCGCATGATCAAAGAAACTACGTGGTGTTAATGTATTGAAAAACATAGGCATGTATTACGTAGCCCGGTTAGCTCAGTTGGTAGAGCGCGGAACTTTTAATCCTGAGGTCGAGGGTTCAAGTCCCTTATCGGGCGAAACTTGAATAGTTTTCTTTCCAGCGAGTTCTCATTATCGGTGTTTTCGTTAAATTTGTGTGTTATTGAAATCATCCGCTAACGCATTAGGGCTCAAGACCTCAACGTGGTGGAAGTAATCAGACGAGGTGACCGAGTGGTTAAGGTGATGGACTGCTAATCCATTGTGCATTGCACGCGTGGGTTCGAATCCCATCTTCGTCGGGAAACTTAAATTAGAAGTCAATTTCGATGCCAAAGATGTTTGTCATAGTCAAGTGTACATTCTTGAGAAAACATTGATTGCTGCATTCAATTAAAGTGGAATTGGAGTGCAATATTAGTGGAAAAAATTTAGTTAGTTTTCTTAGTACTGCCCCGAGTGAGGTTCGAACTCACGACCTCGAGATTATGAGACTCGTGCGCTGCCTACTGCGCTATCGAGGCATGTATATGTGTTCAACACATTCGATCGAGAAATAATCCTATGATACCGTGAAATTTCTACTACCTAAATGAATAAACAACTTAATTTGTCAGCACGCGCAACTAAAATCTGGTGATCTGTACCAAGAGTAGAAACTTCCATAGTTTATGTGAAATAAATAAATGAATACTATGCTTTCAGTATTTGATGTCCAATTATTTTGTTAACACGGCTTAAACTCTGTGCGTTTTCCCTGAACGAAACCTGTTAGGTAGGTGGTGTTCTGCCATGTTAGGCCATCTTGTGAAGGACTCAGAAACCAAGCCATTAGCGCACTTGACATTCTACCGGTAGATGGCGTATCCAGAATGTCACAATAGCAGACGGAAAACAACAATGTGACCGTGAGCCGAGAAGCAAACGCTGTTTTCATCTTTGCTGGTTTGCTACGATGACCGTTATTTTGAACCATTATTACCACCATATTACTTTATTAACCACTTTATTAACCACCATATTATTTTCGACCAAGATAAAAAAATTTTGAAAATTTGTCGGCTTCTTCATTTTTCGAGACATGGATACAGTGATTTTGGATCAAGGTAATGTAAGACTTATTTGAAAATATGTGGGTTTCATAATTTGTCGTCGCATGATCAAAGAAACTACGTGGTGTTAATGTATTGAAAAACATAGGCATGTATTACGTAGCCCGGTTAGCTCAGTTGGTAGAGCGCGGGACTTTTAATCCTAAGGTCGAGGGTTCAAGTCCCTTATCGGGCGAAAGTTGAATAGTTTTCTTTCCAGCGAGTTCTCATTATCGGTGTTTTCGTTAAATTTGTGTGTTATTGAAATCATCCGCTAACGCATTAGGGCTCAAGACCTCAACGTGGTGGAAGTAATCAGACGAGGTGACCGAGTGGTTAAGGTGATGGACTGCTAATCCATTGTGCATTGCACGCGTGGGTTCGAATCCCATCTTCGTCGGGAAACTTAAATTAGAAGTCAATTTCGATGCCAAAGATGTTTGTCATAGTCAAGTGTACATTCTTGAGAAAACATTGATTGCTGCATTCAATTAAGAAAGCCTCATTTGTTATAAGTAATTCTATGGTGTTTGATCATACGTTAGCAGTGGTTCTATGGTGTAATGGTTAGCACTTCAGACTCTGACTCTGACAATCTGAGTTCAAATCTCGGTAGAACCTTTATTATCGTACCGTGGTACTTCTTGTTTTACATGCAGCATTTAGAAACCAACCAGCTCTTACAGAGATTGACTGTTAGTGGAAAAAATTTAGTTAGTTTTCTTAGTACTGCCCCGAGTGAGGTTCGAACTCACGACCTCGAGATTATGAGACTCGCGCGCTGCCTACTGCGCTATCGAGGCATGTATATGTGTTCAACACATTCGATCGAGAAATAATCCTATGATACCGTGAAATTTCTACTACCTAAATGAATAAACAACTTAATTTGTCAGCACGCGCAACTAAAATCTGGTGATCTGTACCAAGAGTAGAAACTTCCATAGTTTATGTGAAATAAATAAATGAATACTATGCTTTCAGTATTTGATGTCCAATTATTTTGTTAACACGGCTTAAACTCTGTGCGTTTTCCCTGAACGAAACCTGTTAGGTAGGTGGTGTTCTGCCATGTTAGGCCATCTTGTGAAGGACTCAGAAACCAAGCCATTAGCGCACTTGACATTCTACCGGTAGATGGCGTATCCAGAATGTCACAATAGCAGACGGAAAACAACAATGTGACCGTGAGCCGAGAAGCAAACGCTGTTTTAATCTTTGCTGGTTTGCTACGATGACCGTTATTTTGAACCATTATTACCACCATATTACTTCATTAACCACTTTATTAACCACCATATTATTTTCGACCAAGATAAAAAAATTTTGAAAATTTGTCGGCTTCTTCATTTTTCGAGACATGGATACAGTGATTTTGGATCAAGGTAATGTAAGACTTATTTGAAAATATGTGGGTTTCATAATTTGTCGTCGCATGATCAAAGAAACTACGTGGTGTTAATGTATTGAAAAACATAGGCATGTATTACGTAGCCCGGTTAGCTCAGTTGGTAGAGCGCGGGACTTTTAATCCTGAGGTCGAGGGTTCAAGTCCCTTATCGGGCGTTACTTGAATAGTTTTCTTTCCAGCGAGTTCTCATTATCGGTGTTTTCGTTAAATTTGTATGTTATTGAAATCATCCGCTAACGCATTAGGGCTCAAGACCTCAACGTGGTGGAAGTAATCAGACGAGGTGACCGAGTGGTTAAGGTGATGGACTGCTAATCCATTGTGCATTGCACGCGTGGGTTCGAATCCCATCTTCGTCGGGAAACTTAAACTAGAAGTCAATTTCGATGCCAAAGATGTTTGTCATAGTCAAGTGTACATTCTTGAGAAAACATTGATTGCTGCATTCAATTAAGAAAGCCTCATTTGTTATAAGTAATTCTATGGTGTTTGATCATACGTTAGCAGTGGTTCTATGGTGTAATGGTTAGCACCTCAGACTCTGACTCTGACAATCTGAGTTCAAATCTCGGTAGAACCTTTATTATCGTACCGTGGTACTTCTTGTTTTACATGCAGCATTTAGAAACCAACCAGCTCTTACAGAGATTGACTGTTAGTGGAAAAAATTTAGTTAGTTTTCTTAGTACTGCCCCGAGTGAGGTTCGAACTCACGACCTCGAGATTATGAGACTCGCGCGCTGCCTACTGCGCTATCGAGGCATGTATATGTGTTCAACACATTCGATCGAGAAATAATCCTATGATACCGTGAAATTTCTACTACCTAAATGAATAAACAACTTAATTTGTCAGCACGCGCAACTAAAATCTGGTGATCTGTACCAAGAGTAGAAACTTCCATAGTTTATGTGAAATAAATAAATGAATACTATGCTTTCAGTATTTGATGTCCAATTATTTTGTTAACACTGCTTAAACTCTGTGCGTTTTCCCTGAACGAAACCTGTTAGGTAGGTGGTGTTCTGCCATGTTAGGCCATCTTGTGAAGGACTCAGAAACCAAGCCATTAGCGCACTTGACATTCTACCGGTAGATGGCGTATCCAGAATGTCACAATAGCAGACGGAAAACAACAATGTGACCGTGAGCCGAGAAGCAAACGCTGTTTTCATCTTTGCTGGTCAGACGGTCGCGGGAGTTCTGAAAGTGAATAGACGTGTCGAAAAGTGCTTAAAAATCCACCCCCCCTTCTCTCTACAAAGCGCCACTCCCCCGCTCCTGCACAGACAAGGAAAGAGCCCGGCACCAGGCCGATCCCGCCCGATCCTCCCCCCCTCTAGAGCCATGGGCTCCCACGTGAACAACACGCTACCGCCGATCTTCATGAAAAGAGATGAGAACACCACCTTTAAGAACATGAAATCCGATCAAATCTCGTCAATCGTAAAAGAGCTCGAACTGAAATACGGCCGCTTCGACAAAGTCTCAATCGCACAAGGAGGTGACCTAATCATCCGCCCCTCCTCCACCAAACAACAAGAAGAACTACTGAAAACCACATCAGTCCTGAACGACAGCATAGAAGTTTCCTGCTCACTCCCAAATAGTTACACTAAGCAGAAAATGGTTATAAGACAAGTTCCGACAGGCGACACTAACGAAGACATCCACCAAGCGCTCAAACAAAAAGGATACAAGGTAACCAATGTCCACCGCTTCACCACCACCAAAGGTACAGAAAAACTGCCATCCACCACTGTCGCCCTAGAATTCGAAGGTCCTCCCCCACACGAAATCTTCCTCAATGGCCTAGTCTTCCACCCTGAAACCCAAAGACCCAATCCCCTCAGATGCAAGAGATGTCAGAAGATAAGTCACACCGCTAACTACTGCAGCAACGAAGAGGTATGCCCAAACTGTGGGAAGCCTCACGAAGACATGACCAAATGCTCCGCACCCCCAAAATGCGTCAACTGCAACAACAACCATCCCTCAAGCTCACCCAACTGCCCCAAGTTCTCACAGATGAGAGCTATCTCCCGAACCATCAACGATGGACGTCCTCAAATAGATGAACAAAAATCCACCTACAGCCAAGCAGTCAGGAGAAACCTGCCCAACACAGAAACAAACCCGGAGGCAGAGATACTAAAAGGCCAAATCCTGGCCATCCAAGCAGAGATGACCCAACTTAGAACGGAACGGGAGAAAATCAGAACACTAGAAAAAAAAGTCGACGGCCTCGAAGACTCGGTCAACCAGATCCAAAACACCCTATCCAACCTCAATAAAGGACAAAGCTCAACAAACAACAAATTAGACAAACTGATAGGTCTAATCCAAAATCTCCCCTCGCTAGCAGATACAGGCGACACCATGGAAGGGGATCACCAAGAAGAGCCGAGCGTTACCATGGAAGAAGACCATCACGAAGCACCAAACCCCCCTAACCCAAGAGAAAAGAACAAACAGCCAATCCAAACCCCCAAGACCCCCCAAGACAAGCACACCAACCCGTACCTTAAAAGACTCCAAAACAAAAACAACTTAGCAACCCTACCACCCAGCAAATCCAAATGATGTTGATTATTCAATACAACGCAAGAAGCTTAACAAAAGCAAATTTAGTTCAATTCAAATACCACCTACATCTCTTCAAACCCTTGATTGTATTAATCTCAGAAACCTATTGGAAAGACAATTTTTCAGTTAAATTTAAAAATTATCATGTAGCTCACAAAAACCGGACGGACCGTCCAGGCGGCGGAGTCGCCATATTAATCCACAAGTCACTTCAGTTTCACCAAATACCTACACCCCAGTTTAAAACTCTAGAAGCAATTGGTGTATCTATAGCCATAAAAAGAAACAACCAGAACCACCTCTTGGACATTTTTTCAGTTTACGTACCAAACGGAAGCGCAATCGAAGAAGAAGAACTTAACCAGCTAATCCAGGGCAGAGGCGGAAATCTAATCGTAGGAGGCGACTTCAACGCCCATCACGGCAGATGGGAGACGACCTGCAGCCACCCTAACCAAAGCGGACGCGCCATCGCCCACATCCTAGAAGAAGACAACGACCTAGAATTAGCCACGCCACCAAATTTAGGCACAAGGAAAAACCCAACTACACTCACCTCTTCAACCATTGACTTGACACTGATGTCACCACATCTGGCCCTGACATCCGAAATAACGACCGGCCCCCACCTCAACAGCGACCATCTCCCGATCCACATCAAAGTCAAGTCCGAACCCTCGATATCCATCGCACGACCACCAACCTGGAACTTCAAAGAAGCCGACTGGATCACCTGGAACGACGAAATCAACAGAATTATCTACAACAGCGAATACTACACAACAGAAAACACCGAAACCAAATACCTGATTTACTACAACGCCATCATGGAAGCCAATAAAGCCAGCAGAATCAAGCTCTCCAAGCCAACCGAAGAAGTCAGACCGGAACCTGCCCAAGCGTGGTGGACAGTAAATTGCAAGAAAGCAGTAGCTCAAGCAAGAAGAGCACGAAATCGATGCGACCCCAGCAAAGGAGGAGTTAACTGCGAGTCCAACAAAGAAGCCTGGAGAATTAAAGAAAACGAAAAAAAAGAATAATTATCAAGGCCAAAAAAGATTCAATGGACAAGTTTATCGACAACCTCAGCCCAAAAAGCAACGCAACCAAAACCTGGGCCTTTACCAAGGTGTGGATCAACGGCACGCGAGCCCCAGACCTCAACTGCTCCCCAATACAAGACCCTGTTACAAATCAAATCATTACATCAGCAAAAGAAAAAACCAGAATCTTCTCCATCCAATATGACCACCAAAGCGAAGACATCCCAGACGACCCAAGACTTGAGCTCAACATAACCAAAGGAATCGAATCGAGCGAACCCAACGCCCTCAACTCCCAAATCACAAACAACGAACTAAACTACGCAACCAGACAACTAAACAGCAACTCCATGGGAAGAGATTTAATCCACAATCAAATGATCGCTAATCTAACGGACACCAACAAAACGCACCTCCTTCACCTCTTCAACCGCATGCTCACGACTCACTTCGTCCCTCCAGACTGGAAAACGGCCACCATCATCCCAATTCGAAAACCTGACAAGCCAGCAGAAAAACCAGAGTCCTACCGCCCCATTTTCATCACATCCTGCCTTGGAAAAATAATGGAGAAAATAATCAACCAAAGATTATCATGGTCGTTCGAAACAAAAGGCCTGAGATTGAAGACTCAATGCGGTTTCAGGAAAGGAAGAAGCACGTTGGACAACCTAACAGGACTCGAGCACTACATCCGGGACGGATTCAACAATATAAGGCCCCTCAACACCTACGCCATCTTCCTTGACATCGCTAAAGCCTTCGACACCACCTGGATCCAAGGGCTCCTCTACAAGCTAAGCACGAAAGGCGTGAACGGCAACATCTTGGGCTGGCTCAACAACCTCCTCCGCAATCGATCCTACAACGTAAGAATAGGCAACACCCTATCGGAAGACCGCCCCTTAAAAGTCGGAGTCCCCCAAGGATCGCCCCTCAGCCCCTTCCTATTTTCGGTAATGATAGATGACTTCCCAACATTACAACCACCAGGAGAAACCTACATGTTTGCTGACGACATTGAAAGTCACGTCCACTCAAGCGACGGCCAAGAAGAGGAAGAACTACTCACCCCCCATCTAGACGCTGTCAGCAAATGGAGCAAAAAGTGGAGAATAAAATTCTCGCCAGAAAAATCCATCCTAGTAAACTTCAGCAGACAGAGAAGAACCCAAATTGAACCCCTACTATTCCTGAATGGCAAAAGAATCCCCCAAGCTAATGGAGTCAAACACCTAGGGATCCACTTCGACAAAAGTCTGCGTTGGATTAAACAAACCGAGGTAGCCATCAGCAAAGCAATTAAAATTCAAAATCTCTTCAAAGTCCTCTCTAGATCAAATCACGGACCCTCTATAGACTCACTCTGCATACTTTACAAGGCCCTAATCAGAAGCAGACTAGAATATGGACTAACGGTGTACGGATCATCCAGCAAAGGAAGAAAAGAAAAGCTCGAGTCCGTCCAGAACAACATCCTCCGGATTATCCTAGAAGCACCTAAATCAACCCCAATCAAAGAAATGCAATGCGAGCTCGACATCCCACCCCTAGACACTAGAAGAACCTGGCTAGCCGCCCGCTATATCTTCAGAATCGAAAAACTACAAGACCACCCCCTGCACAAAAGATGCTGGGAGATGAGAAGAACCCCCAAAAGCTGGAAAGATCTTAACGTCCCGTCGCTCAAAATAGCCATGGGCAGCACCATCCTAGCCGACATAGACCTATTCCAAGCTGAACCTGAACAATACCCCCATCTACAAGAAAGACCACCCTGGAAGGAACCCCCAATCGCTATCAGATACTTCCCTCTCTCCAAACAAATGTCAATGAACAATCCCTCAGAAGCACGAGCACTCTTTAACGAGATCAAACACAACCACTTCAACGCATCCACCATCGCCTATACAGACGGCTCACTCAACAAATCAACAGGAAAAACCACCTCAGCAGTAATAATCCCCAGTCTTAACATCGAGGAAGCAACAACCCTCTCCAGAAACTCATCCGTCTTCACAGCCGAGGCCGAAGCCATCAACAGAACATTAGAACTAGTTCACCATCTAGACGACGAAGTGGCCGAACTTACAATATTCTCAGACTCAAGATCGGTCGTCCAATCAATAGAATCATCAAAAAAAGAAAAACATCCCATCATTAACGCCATACTCACCACAGCAGATAACCTGAAGTCAGCAGGCACCAAAATCAATCTGTACTGGATACCTAGTCACGTTGGTATTCCAGGCAATGAAGCGGCCGACCGACTAGCCTCAGAAGAAAGCAACCAGCTACTTCCAAGCAGATGCCTCAAAAACTTTCTCTCCTCAGCCGAACAAGCAGCAGTCTTTAAAGAATACCTAAGGAAAATAAACATCAATGAATTTCACAAAGGAAGATATAAAGATAATACCCACACAAGAACGAAGACAGGAGCGCTGAAATGGCACTCTCACAAATCACGAAACATCACAAGAGTCTTGTTCAAACTCAGAACAGGGCACAACAGGCTGAAAGCCAACCTGGCCCGATTCAACAACCAGCTAGACCCCACCTGCCAGTTCTGCGAAGATGAAGATGAGTCAACAAAGCACGTCCTTCTAGAATGTCCTGCACTCGAACTAGAAAGACAAGAAATCAACAGTTACTTTACAACTCACAACATGGAACAAAATCTATGTAACCTTCTAGGACTCAACCCAAGAAATAACTGCAACACACAGCATGAAGTCCAGAGGCTACTCGTCCAGTTCCTAAAAGCAACGAGACTCATCAACACAATCTAAATAAAAATTAACAAACTTCCTTTCCCTCATACCTACTCAAAACACCCCCAAGCAACAAAGAAGAAAGACAAAGTTTGGTGGGCACAACAGGCTGAAAGCTAACCTGGCTCGATCCAACAACCAGCTAGACTCCACCTGCCAGCTGCCAGTTATGCGAAGATGAAGATGAGTCAACAAAGCACGTCCTGCACTTGAACTAGAAAGACAAGAAATCAACAGTTAATTTACAACTCACAACATGGAACAAAATCTATGCAACCTGCTAGGACTCAACCCAAAAAATAACAGCACAATCAGCATGAAGTACAGAGGCTACTCATCCAGTTCCTAAAAAGCAACAAAAACTCATCAACACAATCTTAATAAAAACCAAACAAACTTACTCTCCCCCTTACCTACTCAAAACACCTACTCAAAACACCTCCAAGCAACAAAAAGAACGACAAAAGTCCAGCCTAAAGAAAGTAACTTATCAATCAACTCGAAAACTCAATCAACGAGAAGACAACACAAGCCAAACAATGAACGCTAAAGCATCGTCGAGGCGAAAGGGCCAACCGCGCCCATCACCTGGTGATAAATCTGGCCACCAGATCCCCTCACCAGTGCCTACCAACCAAAAAAAAAAAAAAAAAAAATCTTTGCTGGTTTGCTACGATGACCGTTATTTTGAACCATTATTACCACCATATTACTTTATTAACCACTTTATTAACCACCATATTATTTTCGACCAAGATAAAAAAATTTTGAAAATTTGTCGGCTTCTTCATTTTTCGAGACATGGATACAGTGATTTTGGATCAAGGTAATGTAAGACTTATTTGAAAATATGTGGGTTTCATAATTTGTCGTCGCAAGATCAAAGAAACTACGTGGTGTTAATGTATTGAAAAACATAGGCATGTATTACGTAGCCCGGTTAGCTCAGTTGGTAGAGCGCGGGACTTTTGATCCTGAGGTCGAGGGTTCAAGTCCCTTATCGGGCGTACCTTGAATAGTTTTCTTTCCAGCGAGTTCTCATTATCGGTGTTTTCGTTAAATTTGTATGTTATTGAAATCATCCGCTAACGCATTAGGCCTCAAGACCTCAACGTGGTGGAAGTAATCAGACGAGGTGACCGAGTGGTTAAGGTGATGGACTGCTAACCCACTGTGCATTGCACGCGTGGGTTCGAATCCCATCTTCGTCGGGAAACTTAAACTAGAAGTCAATTTCGATGCCAAAGATGTTTGTCATAGTCAAGTGTACATTCTTGAGAAAACATTGATTTCTGCATTCAATTAAGAAAGCCTCATTTGTTATAAGTAATTCTATGGTGTTTGATCATTCGTTAGCAGTGGTTCTATGGTGTAATGGTTAGCACTTCAGACTCTGACTCTGACAATCTGAGTTCAAATCTCGGTAGAACATTTATTATCATACCGTTGTACTTCTTGTTTTACATGCAGCATTTAGAAACCAACCAGCTCTTACAGAGATTGACTGTTAGTGGAAAAAATTTAGTTAGTTTTCTTAGTACTGCCCCGAGTGAGGTTCGAACTCACGACCTCGAGATTATGAGACTCGCGCGCTGCCTACTGCGCTATCGAGGCATGTACAGTATCCTCCACAAAAAAGAGGCACCCCCCCGGTAGCCCAAAAAATAAAAATTCCTTGTGAGCGCTAGATGGCATTGTTTTTCATTGCACAATACAAACATAAAAAGCATGCAATTTTTTGTTTGTTTGTTTTGACTGCAAATGCCAGACGGTTGCCATGATTTCAATATTTTTTGCTGCGAGCAAAATATGAAAAACGGAGAATTTGAGAAAAAAGTCGGGGAAAGGCTAACCTCTGAATTGTTACCTTTCCCCCAATCCGACTTTTTTCTCAAGTTTTCCGTTTTTCATATTTTGCTCGCAACATGATAACTTATTGGTGACAGACGAAAAAAATTATAGCATTTGGAAAATAAATCTAAGAAAAGAATGCAACAAAATTTTTTTTGAAAAGAGAATTTATTCAATTTAAACCAACTGATAAATGAAATTAGTTTAATATTTCGTCCACCAGCCGTTAGCTTCAATGCATAATTGAAGTCTTTTGGTCATTGAAAGCGCTAGTTTTTCACGATAAGCGTGATTATCAGTAAGATTTTGCCAAGCGGTCTGTGCATGGGCAAAAACTTCTTCTTTGTTTCGGGAATCTTTCGCGTCGAATTCACGCACAATATCCCCCCACACGTTTTCAATGGGATTTAAATCGGGCGAGCGGGCAGGCCACGGGAGAACCTCGATCCTTGGATGGGCAGCAAACCAAGCTTTTATTACCCTTGCTGTATGGATAGGGGAATTGTCTTGAATGAAAGGGATGGTTTCTTCCGGCCCATAAGTTTCATTGATCCAGGGCAGGAAATTGTTCTCTAGGATCTCAAGATATTTTTCTTTCGTAAATCTGCCTTCTATCGGAATTAGTGGGCAAGACCCAGCGGCAGAAAAACAGCCCCAAACAGGCATTGTCTTGCGTCCACTTCTATTAATTGTCTGGATATGCTCCCGTTGAAATCTCGTGCCCTTTTTCCGGTAGACAAACACTCTACCGCATTCGTCAGACCTTTTTGGAATAGTGAAATTTTTTAAGATAACATTACCGTAACGTAATTTTAATAATAATAATACCCGAAAGTTTTTTCATCAGAGAAAACTACTTTTGACCAATACACAGGGTCCTTATTAATAAACTCCGCCGCGAAATTCAAACGATTTTCCGCGTTGCGCTGCGTAAGATCGCACTTTTTTGCGGCCACGCAAGCAATAATGCCACGATTTCTTAGACGACGACTTATCGTTTGGGAACTTACAGGTATTGCGAGGGAATCTAAGCAGAAAAAATTGGTCTGATAAAGCAAAAAAAAAAAAAAATACGCTACCCTAACCTGCAATAACACTAGCCTTAACAATAGGGTTAGCAGAGGCAAAACGCACTATTGCGTTATCTTGCTGGAGTGTGGTTTTTCTCTTTAAGCCCGTCCCTCTTTTTCTTTTGACATTTTCTTCTTCAGAAAAACGATTTTGCCACCTTTGGACGGTTGATCTTGAGCAACCAACTAAATTAGCGATTTGCGCTTGGGAATGCCCGGCTCTAGTCAAACCAATTATTTCCCCACGCTGTGCTTCACTTAGGTTTTTTGGTTGATTTGCACGATACATTTTAAAGAAGCACCGCTATTCTAATCACTTTTTCTAGTCACTTTTTCTAGTCAATTTTCCTAGTCACTTTTTCTAGTAAATTTTTCTACTCAATTTTTCTAGTCACTTTTTCTAGTCAATTTTCCTAGTCACTTTTTCTAGTCACCTTTACTTATTTCTAGTCTGAAATAGTCTGTCACTTAAACAATAGCTTTTCATTTTTGAAATCACACAGCTTCAAAGGGTTGCCATGGTTTCCAATAAGTTTTCATGTTGCGAGAAAATATGGAAAACGGAAAACTTGAGAAAAAAGTCGGGTTGGGGGAAAGGTAACAATTCAGAGGTTAGCCTTTCCCCGACTTTTTTCTCAAATTCTCCGTTTTTCATATTTTGCTCGCAGCAAAAAATATTGAAATCATGGCAACCGTCTGGCATTTGCAGTCAAAACAAAAAAAAAATTGCATGCTTTTTTTGTTTGTATTGTGCAATGAAAAACAATGCCATCTAGCGCTCACAAGGAATTTTTATTTTTTGGGCTACCGGGGGGGTGCCTCTTTTTTGTGGAGGATACTGTATATGTGTTCAACACATTCTATCGAGAAAAAATCCTATGATACCGTGAAATTTCTACTACCTAAATGAATAAACAACTTAATTTGTCAGCACGCGAAACTAAAATCTGGTGATCTGTACCAAGAGTAGAAACTTCCATAGTTTATGTGAAATAAATAAATGAATAATATGCTTTCAGTATTTGATGTCCAATTATTTTGTTAACACGGCTTAAACTCTGTGCGTTTTCCCTGAACGAAACCTGTTAGGTAGGTGGTTTTCTGCCATGTTAGGCCATCTTGTGAAGGACTCAGAACCAAGCCATTAGCGCACTTGACATTCTACCGGTAGATGGCGTATCCAGAATGTCACAATAGCAGACGGAAAACAACAATGTGACCGTGAGACGAGAAGCAAACGCTGTTTTCATCTTTGCTGGTTTGCTACGATGACCGTTATTTTGAACCATTATTACCACCATATTACTTTATTAACCACTTTATTAACCACCATATTATTTTCGACCAAGATAAAAAAATTTTGAAAATTTGTCGGCTTCTTCATTTTTCGAGACATGGATACAGTGATTTTGGATCAAGGTAATGTAAGACTTATTTGAAAATATGTGGGTTTCATAATTTGTCGTCGCATGATCAAAGAAACTACGTGGTGTTAAAGTATTGAAAAACATAGGTATGTATTACGTAGCCCGGTTAGCTCAGTTGGTAGAGCGCGGGACTTTTAATCCTGAGGTCGAGGGTTCAAGTCCCTTATCGGGCGTTACTTGAATAGTTTTCTTTCCAGCGAGTTCTCATTATCGGTGTTTTCGTTAAATTTGTATGTTATTGAAATCATCCGCTAACGCATTAGGACTCAAGACCTCAACGTGGTGAAAGTAATCAGACGAGGTGACCGAGTGGTTAAGGTGATGGACTGCTAATCCATTGTGCATTGCACGCGTGGGTTCGAATCCCATCTTCGTCGGGAAACTTAAATTAGAAGTCAATTTCGATGCCAAAGATGTTTGTCATAGTCAAGTGTACATTCTTGAGAAAACATTGATTGCTGCATTCAATTAAGAAAGCCTCATTTGTTATAAGTAATTCTTTGGTGTTTGATCATTCGTTAGCAGTGGTTCTATGGTGTAATGGTTAGCACTTCAGACTCTGACTCTGACAATCTGAGTTCAAATCTCGGTAGAGCCTTTATTATCGTACCGTGGTACTTCTTGTTTTACATGCAGCATTTAGAAACCAACCAGCTCTTACAGAGATTGACTGTTAGTGGAAAAAATTTAGTTAGTTTTCTTAGTACTGCCCCGAGTGAGGTTCGAACTCACGACCTCGAGATTATGAGACTCGCGCGCTGCCTACTGCGCTATCGAGGCATGTATATGTGTTCAACACATTCGATCGAGAAATAATCCTATGATACCGTGAAATTTCTACTACCTAAATGAATAAACAACTTAATTTGTCAGCACGCGCAACTAAAATCTGGTGATCTGTACCAAGAGTAGAAACTTCTTTAGTTTATGTGAAATAAATAAATGAATAATATGCTTTCAGTATTTGATGTCCAATTATTTTGTTAACACTGCTTAAACTCTGTGCGTTTTCCCTGAACGAAACCTGTTAGGTAGGTGGTGTTCTGCCATGTTAGGCCATCTTGTGAAGGACTCAGAAACCAAGCCATTAGCGCACTTGACATTCTACCGGTAGATGGCGTATCCAGAATATCACAATAGCAGACGGAAAACAACAATGTGACCGTGAGCCGAGAAGCAAACGCTGTTTTAAGGCTCGCCTCGTCTATCTTCTTACTCTGCCCCTTCTACCCCAACTGAAGTGGCAACCATGTCTACCATCCCTTTCCGCGAAGTCGTGGGGTGTATCATGTATGCTGCTCTCACTGTGCGGATTGACATTGCTTTTATAGCTGGCCAGCTAGCTCAACATGCCAGAACCCTGGTTTGGATCATTGGAAAGCCGCCCAGCGTGTGCTGAAGTATCTAGCTTCAACGCGCAATCATGGTCTATGCTTCGGCGGAAATGAAATCAAACAACATCTTAATCCGATACTCGGATGCTGACTACGCGGGTGATCCGGATACTCGCCGTTCCACTTCCGGCTACGTCTTCATCCTCAACGGAGGCGCAGTCACTTGGTCAAGCCGTAGACAACCTATTGTTGCATTATCAACTATGCAATCGGAATATATCGCCGCTAGCGACTCGACACGTGAAGCTGTATGGATACGTCGTCTAATTGACAATCTTGGATCAACTCAGATGAATCCCACCGCTTTACGCTGTGACAACGAAAGTGCCATAGGGTTGGCCTACAACCCACTGGCACACAAAGGATCGAAACATATCGAAGTAAGGTACCATTTTATTCGTGAACAGGTAACCAATAAAACGATTGAACTTGGCTATGTTAACACATGCAAACAAATTGCTGATGTCCTGACTAAAGCTGTTGATGGAGAGATTTTTGCTTCTTGTCTGAATGGTTTTGGTCTTGGAAAGGTTCCAGATATTATTGAGTAGTCTCCGTATTTGTTTGGATAATCACTGTTGTGTTTTTAAACTATCATTTGTCCGTTTACTATCTTTGAAATAGTACCAACTACTCATGTCCCCGTGTGGTGGTCCCCATGTGTTGTATTTTGTATGTTGGTTTTTAATGAGAGGGTGTGTTGTGATTCATTCTAAACACCAACAAGATACGCACAATCGAATGGTTGCGGAAACCAAGGGGGTTGCAGAACCAACTGTTTGTGATACAGCAAGACGAATGAAGAACGTCATCAACGCGAGAAGTTCGTCTGTATTAACCTAGCTCGACAAAAGTCTATCTGTTCTTTTTTTTCTTGGTTCTGTTGTGATTCATTCTAAACACCAACAAGATACGCACAATCGAATGGTTGCGGAAACCAAGGGGGTTGCAGAACCAACTGTTTGTGATACAGCAAGACGAATGAAGAACGTCATCAACGCGAGAAGTTCGTCTGTATTAACCTAGCTCGACAAAAGTCTATCTGTTCTTTTTCTTCTTGGTTCGTCGTTGCTTCGAGTAACAATACATGATCTATCAGTCCAGATCTAACAGAACTAATTGTGTGCATCTTATCTTATATTCAGCTTTATGTGTAAGTATTAATACGATTATCAATGCTATTAATACTATGTACATCGAATTGAAACATTGAGTAACTGACTGGAATATGATATGCTAACAGTTCTGCCATGTGAGGCCATCTTGTGAAGGACTCAGAAACCAAGCCATTAGCGCACTTGACATTCTACCGGTAGATGGCGTATCCAGAATGTCACAATAGCAGACGGAAAACAACAATGTGACCGTGAGCCGAGAAGCAAACGCGGTTTTCATAGTCTTCTTTTAGACCCGAACGTAGATAGACGTGTCGAAAAGTGCGCTAGATCTGCCCCGGGCAAGTGCCATATCACCCCCTTTGTGTCAACTTCCCCACCCCAAATCAATCACGCTTGCGTGGCGTGGTGACTCACGCCACGCAATGAGTCGCCCAAACCTCGCCAATAAATCCTTAATATCTAGTGCCATCCAAACAAGTGCAGCAATGGAGATCGAAGAAACCTCATTTAAACGCAAAACCAGTACTGAAACCCACAGCCCGCGTCCAGGCCCTCTGCGTTTCTCAGACCTATTCGATCAACCATGTAGCGGTGCACCGGTGATCATCCAATTTGTCAGCGAACCGAATTCCTTCACCCAACTTGGCATTTCCGAAAAAATTCTTTTCATGAGCGCGCTCACGGGCGCAGTTGGACAGGTGAAAGCGGGCACCAAATGGTCCCATAAAGGGGACCTGCATATTTAGCCATCCTCAGCAGGACAAAAAAGAAAACTTCTGGAATTAAAAATAGTTAGAGAGTGGCATATCCAGTGCACACTTACCATGTCAGAAGCCTCAGTAAGAGGCATAATCAGGAACGTGCCGCTAAAAGATTCAGAAGAAGACCTACTTAGCCTCCTAGTCGACCAAGGAGTCACGAAGGTCCAGAGATTCTCTTACATAGCGTCAGATGGCAGTAGACAACCCATGAAAACTGTCACGCTCTCTTTCAGCACACCATACTTACCGCATGAAGTCATTATGGCACATGAAATATTCCCTGTTAGACAATTTATACCGAGACCGGCACTGTGCCGCAAATGCTGGATCTTTGGCCACCCGGAGGAAACATGCAAAGCTACACCTTCATGCAAACAATGCTCACAACACCACCCCCTAACTAATGGCTGTCAAAACCCGCTAAAATGCCCCACCTGCTCAAAACCCGGACATGCAGCTGGAACCTCGGATTGCCCAAGATACAGCCACAGACAACAAGTTATTAAATTTGCATACGAGAACAAAATCCCAATCGCAGAAGCCGGCAAAATATTAAGCAACCAGAACTTCCCTAATCCACCACAACTACCAAAAATCTACCCGCCCACCAACAATAATGACGATATTGACGACCTTCGTCAACAAATCTCCCAACTCAAAACCCAAATTGAAATTATTACGCTACACCAGCCAACAACTACGGCAAGAATTGATGCGCTAGAAGCGACAGTGGATGACATTCAAGAAAAGATTGCCCCACTCACTAATCTGCCGCAGGCGCTTGATAAAATCAAGGTGGACATGACGTCAGGATTCGACTCCAACAATGCTCAACTAGCAGCAATAGCATCCCTGCTCCAAGGCATCCGCCCACCAGTCAAACCCCCTAACAAAACAGCAAGTAACTACTCTGACGAAAGGAACCGAAAATGACCAGGCCACTTAAAATCATCCAATGGAACGCCCGAAGCCTCTACAAATCAAAACTGCAAGAATTTAAATTCAACATAAGAACATCCAACCCACATATTGTATTGATTAGTGAAACCTTTTGGAGAGATGAATACATACCGAGATTTAGTGCTTATAACACCTTCTACGCAAATCGGATCACCCACGGCGGAGGCGTCGCTATCCTAGTAAAGAAGAATCTTCAAGCCACACCGATGACTCTCCCCCAAGCGGTTAACCTGGAAGCAGTAGGAATCTCCATCAAATTAAAGAACAACAAATTAATAAATATAGTATCGCTATACTGCCCTGACGGCAATAGAAACATCCACCAAGAGTTGTCAGACATCTTAAACTGTTCCAGCAACAGCTTTGTAATAGCAGGAGACCTAAATGCGCACTCTGATGTGTGGGAAGTCAACCATCAACAAAACAGATGCGGTATGGACGTTGCAGACTTACTTCTAAATGACGACAGACTGACCCTTAACACGCCACGGAACCTAGGAACCAGACCAAACCCAAACGGAAACCGCAGCTCCACTATAGATCTAACACTCAGCTCTCCAAACCTCACAAACCTAATCGACGTAAAAACCGGACCATACTGGGGAAGCGACCACCTCCCTGTGATCATCCAATTACACATCAACTCCTCCCCCTTACCATACAAAACGAACACTGGAAATTCAACATTCGTAAATGGGACGACTGGAATCAAGATATAGAGAGTACCGTTACACCAGAAACCATAACAACATCAAGTTCCCCCCAGCAGGCCTACAACAGTTTCTACGAATCCTTAATGGCTGCAACATCCAAACATTTCCCCCCGCAACTACAGAAAAAGAATCTAGCAAACCATGGTGGACCCCCCTATGTAAGAAAGTGACAAAAGAAGCCAGACAAGCATATAAGATATGGCGAACCACCCTACTCCCATCAGACAAAACAATACTCAACAGACTGGAAGCGGTTAGAAAAAGAACCGTACTAACAGCAAAGAACCTCTCTTGGAGTAACCACATCTTATCAATGGATAAGAATACATCTGCCTTCTGGCACTTTACAAAACAAATGATGAACCGACCATCAAACCCCCACGTCAACACACCCTTGTCCATGTCTAATGGGGTACCAACGAGCGATCCGGTGGAAAAGGTTTCAGTATTTCTGGACGAATTCTGTCCGATCGAAAGAGAGGAAAAGAAGGACGACCGTACTAAACTTTACGGGCAGAAGATACAAGATGCCATTGACAACAACCAAATGCATCCGCTCAACACGCCGATCTCAATAATTGAGCTCAACATAAGCCTCACAGGACTACCTAGCAAGGCCATGGGAAGAGACAGAGTCCACAATGAAATGCTAAAGAACCTCAGTGATAAGAACAAGAAAACACTATTAGAGCTCTTAAATATATCACTTACCACTGGATACCTACCCCCAGACTGGAAAAATGCCTCCGTGGTACCCATCCCGAAGCCAAACAAGCCGCCGAACCAACCGGAGTCGTACAGGCCAATATCCTTAACATCATGCCTCTGCAAAACCATGGAAAGAATTATTAACAACAGATTAAAATGGTACATCGAGAAAAATGGATTATTACCGAAGTACCAAACAGGTTTCAGAAATGGGTGCACCACCACCGACAACTTGCTACGTCTAGAAACTGCAATCAATGAAGGATTTAACATGAACAGAACGACAACAGCAGTATTCTTAGACTTAGCTAAGGCGTACGACAACACCTGGATCACGGAACTCCTATACAAACTGACTAAATGCAAGATTACAGGAGCAGCCCTAAGGTGGATCAAAAATTTCTTAACCGACAGAACCATCGCGGTTAAAGTCAGCAACACCCTATCAACGGAAAGAAAATTCAAAAGAGGGGTACCCCAGGGCTGCGTCCTCAGCCCACTACTCTTGAACTTAATGATGGCCGACTTCCCTCCGCCTAATAGAGGATGCGAGGTATCACTTTTCGCAGATGACATCGAGATCCACTCGACCGCAGACACTAAAGGGGAGACGGAAAGAATACTCCAACAATACCTCCAAAAAATAGAAGAATGGGCCAACACATGGAAACTAACATTCTCAGTCCCCAAGTGCGTAGCCGTCAACTTTACGAGAAAAAGACAGATGAAAGTGAACTCAACCTAACACTTAACAACATCCGCATTGCTGAAAAAAACAACTACAAGTTCTTGGGAGTCATATTTGATTCAAAGTTAAATTGGGATCCACACATTAACTACATCCACGCAAACCTATGCCGTCGATCGAATTGCATAAAATCCCTCACCCACGGAAAATCAACACTACAATTAAAACTGCTAGTAAGAATCTATGTCGCCCTAATCCGCAGTAAAATCGACTACGGATCCTTCATTCTCGCAACAATACCAAAAACAAGACTACTCAAACTGGAAACAACCCAAAATCAAATATTACGCACTATCCTAGGCTGCTTCAAATCTACACCAATCCCATTAATCCAAATGGAAACTGGTATCACATCCATCAGAGACAGATGGAACATGCTCGCTGCCAGATACCTGACAAAGTTAAGAAGCAAGCCATGGAACTCCGCATACCCTACAATGTACAAACTAGCAAAGGAAAAAGCCAACTGGAAAACAAGAAGCACACCAGCCACCTCACTACACCTCAACAACATGGGCCGGGACTTCTGCCTCCACTTACAGGAGCCAACTCATCAACCCTACGTAGACCCAATGGCACCATGGAAACTATTTGATATAAAGACAGACTTCTTACCTGTAACCAAGAGAACAGCGAGAAATAATGCAACTCTTGCCACAAATACATTCCTTGAAATCCAGAACCAAGAGCATCAAGACCATCTAGCCATATACACTGACGGGTCAACATGTAAGACTTCAAAGAAGACAACCTGTGCAGTGTACATACCTGAAACCCAAACAAAAGAATCATGGTTACTCCCACAGTTCACTAACAGCTTCAATGCAGAACTAGCTGCCATCAAACAAGCACTAACACTTACCTACACCCAAGACTGGAACGAGATAACTATTTACACAGACTCCATGGCTGCAATACAAGCAATAACTCACTTCAAATGGGCATCAAGCATCCACATCCCTGGAATAATCCAACAAATATGCAACTTTAGATCAGCAGGGACAAAGATAAACTTCTTCTGGTTACCAAGTCATGCCGGGATTAAAGGAAATTAAATTGCCGACCAGCTCGCAAACTCAAGAAGAAATGCAGACGACGGCAAGACGATGACACACACACCAAACACAGCAGAAATCCTCACGAAAATAAAAAACAACCATGACAAGATGGTATTTGAAAAAACAAAAAGAAATTCCACAAACGTAGCAGTAACGAATAGGATACGGATGGGGATCTATAGCTGGCATACTCACACAAACCAAGCCATACAATCTGCATTGTTGAGGTTACGAAGCGGGCACAACAAACTCAACGGCACAATCAGCAAGTGAGATATGGATATACAACCAGAATGCATGCACGGATGCCCAGAAAAAGAAAATACAGCACACGTCCTTTTACAATGTCCACACTACTCCGCAGCAAGACGGGAACTAAAGGACGCGATCGAAGTACTTAAGCTTCCCCTAGACGTACCAACACTTACCGGTATCAACTTCAGCATCCCTAAACACACTCAGGAAAAAATCACAAAAACACTCATTAAATTCATTACAAACACCAAGATCATCGAACGAATTTAACACTTACTTCTTACCACTGAAATACTCCCCCCATCCCCCAATTCTGTAAAAATTATGCAAACTGTAATAAACAAAGACGCCACGGTGTGTTAGGGCCCCTCAACAGGCGGCCAGTAAACTGTAACCAGTGGCAACCAGCCATGGCCAGTGGCAACTAGAAGTCAAAAAAAAAAAAAAACGCTGTTTTCATCTTTGCTGGTTTGCTACGATGACCGTTATTTTGAACCATTATTACCACCATATTACTTTATTAACCACTTTATTAACCACCATATTATTTTCGACCAAGATAAAAAAATTTTGAAAATTTGTCGGCTTCTTCATTTTTCGAGACATGGATACAGTGATTTTGGATCAAGGTAATGTAAGACTTATTTGAAAATATGTGGGTTTCATAATTTGTCGTCGCATGATCAAAGAAACTACGTGGTGTTAATGTATTGAAAAATATAGGCATGTATTACATAGCCCGGTTAGCTCAGTTGGTAGAGCGCGTGACTTTTAATCCTGAGGTCGAGGGTTCAAGTCCATAATCGGGCGAAATTTGAATAGTTTTCTTTCCAGCGAGTTCTCAATATCGGTGTTTTCGTTAAATTTGTATGTTATTGAAATCATCCGCTAACGCATTAGGGCTCAAGACCTCAACGTGGTGGAAGTAATCAGACGAGGTGACCGAGTGGTTAAGGTGATGGACTGCTAATCCATTGTGCATTGCACGCGTGTGTTCGAATCCCATCTTCGTCGGGAAACTTAATTTACAGGTCAATTTCGATGCCAAAGATGTTTGTCATAGTCAAGTGTACATTCTTGAGAAAACATTGATTGCTGCATTCAATTAAGAAAGCCTCATTTGTTATTAGTAATTCTATGGTGTTTGATCATACGTTAGCAGTGGTTCTATGGTGTAATGGTTAGCACTTCAGACTCTGACTCTGACAAACTGAGTTCAAATCTCGGTAGAACCTTTATTATCGTACCGTGGTACTTCTTGTTTTACATGCAGCATTTAGAAACCAACCAGCTCTTACAGAGATTGACTGTTAGTGGAAAAAATTTAGTTAGTTTTCTTAGTACTGCCCCGAGTGAGGTTCGAACTCACAACCTCGAGATTATGAGACTCGCGCGCTGCCTACTGCGCTATCGAGGCATGCGTATGTGTTCAACACATTCAATCGAGAAATAATCCTATGATACCGTGAACTTTCTACTACCTAAATGAATAAACAACTTAATTTGTCAGCACGCGCAACTAAAATCTGGTGATCTGTACCAAGAGTAGAAACTTCCATAGTTTATGTGAAATAAATAAATGAATAATATGCTTTCAGTATTTGATGTCCAATTATTTTGTTAACACGGTTTAAATTCTGTGCGTTTTCCCTGAACGAAACCTGTTAGGTAGGTGGTGTTCTGCCATGTTAGGCCATCTTGTGAAGGACTCAGAAACCAAGCCATTAGCGCACTTGACATTCTACCGGTAGATGGCGTATCCAGAATGTCACAATAGCAGACGGAAAACAACAATGTGACCGTGAGCCGAGAAGCAAACGCTGTTTTCATCTTTGCTGGTTTGCTACGATGACCGTTATTTTGAACCATTATTACCACCATATTACTTTATTAACCACTTTATTAACCACCATATTATTTTCGACCAAGATAAAAAAATTTTGAAAATTTGTCGGCTTCTTCATTTTTCGAGACATGGATACAGTGATTTTTTATCAAGGTAATGTAAGACTTATTTGAAAATATGTGGGTTTCAAAATTTGTCGTCGCATGATCAAAGAAACTACGTGGTGTTAATGTATTGAAAAATATAGGCATGTATTACATAGCCCGGTTAGCTCAGTTGGTAGAGCGCGGGACTTTTAATCCTGAGGTCTATGGTTCAAGTCCATAATCGGGCGTAACTTGAATAGTTTTCTTTCCAGCGAGTTCTCATTATCGGTGTTTTCGTTAAATTTGTATGTTATTGAAATCATCCGCTAACGCATTAGGCCTCAAGACCTCAACGTGGTGGAAGTAATCAGACGAGGTGACCGAGTGGTTAAGGTGATGGACTGCTAATCTATTGTGCATTGCACGCGTGGGTTCGAATCCCATCTTCGTCGGGAAACTTAAACTAGAGGTCAATTTCGATGCCAAAGATGTTTGTCATAGTCAAGTGTACAGTATCCTGCACAAAAATCCGAACACCGATTTAATTTTTTAAAGCCACCTGTTGGCGGGGTAAAGGGTTTTTGTTTGTTTTTCTTTAAGATGGAGGTCAGACGGGTTGATGGACACATAGGGCAGGGTTGGGTAAATCTAGATTTTTTTTTTATGCCTCAAGGTATTACGCTTTGAGGCAAGTAACAAGTCGGGACATTTTTGCAACCCCCAGGGTGATGTGTTTTTTTTAAACGACAGTTGGAAATGTTGGTTTTAGGCTGTGTAATATTCCTTACCCAAAATAAACTAGAGAGCTGCCTGTGCATATTTATGTCGATACCGTTGGCATATGTGTAGAGCCTCTGGATGCGACGCCGTAGATCCGTGTTCTATTCCCGATAAAGATTTGCGAAATATTTCGTATATTTATAATAATCTTCATTCGAATATGCCGATGATTGATTAATTATTTTAGAACGAAGTGAATTATTATTTTTAAGTTAAAAAACAAAAAAAGCACATATTGCTTGATGAAAACTTGTTTTATACATGAACGAGAATTTCTCGTAAGGTAACTACAATAATTCATCACCTCATTTGGAATCGAACACCGATCTCCAGCATCACATTCAGAAAGGCTACACCTACGCCATTGACGACGACGTAAACATTCACAGGCAGCTGGAACTTAAGCTAAATTGTTTCGGTAAGCAACATTTCCAAGCCCAAGCCCTAAATTTCCAACTGTCGTTAAAAAAAACACACCACCCTGGGGGTTGCAAAAATGTCCTGACCAGTAACTTGCCTTAAAGCGTAATACCTTAAGGCATTTTTTTTAGGTCTAGACTTACCCAACCCTGCCCTGTCGTGTCCATCTACCCTCCTTCTTAAAAAAAAACAAAAAACCCGCTACCCCGCCAATAGGTTGCTTTAAAAAATTAAATCGGTGTTCGGATTTTTGTGCAGGATACTGTACATTCTTGAGAAAACATTGATTGCTGCATTCAATTAAGAAAGCCTCATTTGTTATAATTAATTCTATGGTGTTTGATCATTCTTTAGCAGTGGTCCTATGGTGTAATGGTTAGCACTTCAGACTCTGACTCTGACAAACTGAGTTCAAATCTCGGAAGAACCTTTATTATCGTACCGTGGTACTTCTTGTTTTACATGCAGCATTTAGAAACCAACCAGCTCTTACAGAGATTGACTGTTAGTGGAAAAAATTTAGTTAGTTTTCTTAGTACTGCCCCGAGTGACGTTCGAACTCACGACCTCGAGATTATGAAACTTCTCCTTCCCACTTTTTCATTTTTGGCCAAATTTCAAATTTGGCTTAAAATACATGATTTAGATTCAGAATTGAATGAAAATCACGGAAATCAGGCTTATTTTTCTATTAGTCTTATAGTTTTTCATTTACATGTTAAAAACCATAAATGAAGTTGGTGCAATAACAGAACTGTTTCATTAATTTTTTAAACGGCTAGTCTAAAGAAAAACCAATGACTAAATCGAAATCAGCGTTCAATTTCGATTATGCCGTCTGATTTTTGGAGAATTTCAAGAGATGTCATTTTTGGCGGATTTTAACAAAACTGGAAAGGCTATACCCTTTCCACTTTTTCATTTTTGGCCAAATTTCAAATTTGGCATAAAATACATAATTTCGATTCAGAATTGAATGAAAATCACGAAAATCAGGTTTTTTCCTATTGGCCTTCCCACTTTTTCAATTTTTGCCAAATTTCAAATTTTGCTTAAAATACATGATTTCGATTCAGAATGGAATTAAAATCACGAAAATCATGTTTATTTTTCTATCAGTCTTTTAGTTTTTTATTTAAACGTTTAAAACCATAAATTAAGTTGGTGCGCCAACAGCACTGTTTTCGTTAATTTTTAAAACGGCTAGTTTAACGAGAAAACCAATGACTAAATCGAAATCAGCGTTCAATTTCGATTATGCCGTCTGATTTTGTGAGAATTTCATGAGGTGTCGTTTTTGGCCGATTTTGACAAAAGTGGGAAGGCGGGATGAAGGCGTTGATGATCAGCACACGCTTCATAGGACATGTATACGGAGTCTGTTTTGCCGGAAGAGCAAACGGTTTCCAAGATATTATGGCGAATTGGCGACCAGGCCGTACCCTATCGGGAACTTCCTGAACGGAGTGAGGGCCCCTAGTAATAAAAATTTAGCTAATATTAACATGCCATAGAGTTGTATGTTAAAGCAAACTGCAAACTAAAAATACTGTTGATATGTTTTTTTATGCCTATTTATGCAAACCAGCATTGTGTAGTTCAGGATAGAAGGGCAGAAATTCTCAATATTTTCCATTGGAATGTTTTCTCTGGGATTGGTGTATTCACGATGCACACTGTGTGTAAAGCTGCTGATAGTGACCATACCTGAAGAAACACATTAATAATGAAGGTGTGTGCAAAAGCAGAATCCTTGTGGTTTGCATGAAGAAATGGCAAATTTATATCTAGTCAAAGAAAAACCATGGATATAAATTTAAAAATAACAGTAATTAAAATGCAACATGTGATAAACAAAAGATACGCTCAAAAAGTCTAAACTATTCTCAGATAGAATGTGTTGTTTACCGCTGACTAATTATATTGTTGCAATTGCACTGTTTGTTTGTCTCGAGTCACATGTAACTCATTCCACGGTTGGAGATGCAAGATTAATTGTTGAAGGAAAAAATACTGCTAAAACAAAACAAAATCAAATTATTGAACATGTAAAACTAAACAAAAAAACTACTATGACTTTTACCTGTATGACGATGCTCGGCGATTCCTTCTTGAGGCACTCAAGGACTTCACCTAGCTGCCAACAAAGTGAGACATTATGGCATGACTAATTGGATAATGCCTTAAATACCTTTATTAATCAATACGCTCACCAACGGAGCTTTGTTATTGTGCAACGCTCATCGAGGTGCAAACACGCGTACACTTCCAACGTGCGTGTCAAGATCTCGTCAAGTTGTCATTCATTAACTATACAATGCTGATCAAAATCGGCCTAACAATCGATCGATAAATTCAATATGTTGTAGACTCCTCCTCCCTTGAAGGCGTCGTCTATCGAAATCGCTACATGGCAGTACAAGTTTTTTATTTATTTGCTAAATAAATGGACAACTATCGAAAAAGAGTTGTCTATTAAAAAGTGGATCAAACGGCGTTCCGTAGTTGCCCCTTTTTATGTAGACGACCATGATCGAAACAATGGAGCTCACACCGCCTGTGAAAAAACCTGTCCGTTGCCGGGCGACGCACAAAGCCTCGCCTTGAAAAATAACTTCGCGGCCTGATTTTTCCCTATCTTCATGACCGACGCGCCAGCTCTCTGAAAAAAAATCTCCAGAAATGTCGAGTCGCTCTTAGATTGCTCTGCATTCCTTTATTGTTGAGCCGATAATTGACAGGACCCCTTCGTTAATCTCCGCGTTATCTCCTCTACAACACTACGTCAAGTTTTGCGACGCAGCATCTAAAATAGGAAAACGTATAAAGGATACGTACGAGACCCTGAAATTGACTCGAGTTGGCTGACTAAACTGCTCCACACTCCTTCGTCGTTCAGCCGATAAAAACGGTGACTCGACCGGGAGCTGCTGCGTTATTTCCTCTACAAATGGAGACCAATCTCAGCGGCACAGCATCTAAAAAAAAAACGAACGAAAAATTAGTGCGGACACCCCTGAAATCGCCGCGCCATCAGAGCCATCTCTGGGGTAAAGTCTCAGAAAAAGTGTCGGTCGATCTACCGGTCGTTGTAGAAGGGTAAGGGTGCCTGTATCAGGGGGTTGGGAAATGCGAGTTTTGATAGAATCCCTATCGGGAAATTTACTTTAATTTAGTGTTCGTTTGTTACATTACACGTACGTAGTTACGTTACAAAGAAATTGCTAAAAATTAACATAACTTACAAACAATAGTAGCAGCAAGATCCGATATTCCAAAACTAGAAATTAAAAAATCATAAAATTAGCTCACAAATGGCTGAAATAACGTTCAACTAAATGGGAACGCGACATTGGACCCCCAACAGTGGCCCCGGAGGGTACCCCGACACCAGAACCCCCCCGACACCAGCCCCCGACAATAGCCACCCCCGACACCATCCCCCCGACAGTAGCCCCCCGACACCATCCCCCCCGACAGTAGCCCCCCGACACCAGTCCCACCCTGACATTGGCCCCCACCGTTTTTGCAGGGGGGCTACAGTCGGCGAAGAGGGCGACACCAGCCCCCCCTGGCAATAGAAGCGGAGGGGCCTTTGTCGTGTAGGCATACGACATCAGCCCCCTCTCTTAAAATCATTCAAGTAAGGGGGGGCAGTGTCGTAGTATCAACCGACACCAGCCCCCCCTTTGATCTGTCGCGGTGGTAGTCGACACCAGTTCCCTTGTCAGTGCTTTAGTTGAACGTTGTATATTATCGAATGTTGCTGCTACTATTGTGTGTAGGTTTGTGTTAATTTTTAGCTATTTGTTTGTAAATAGTTAGCAAGATTCATTAATTTTTGTTTGGGTTGTGTGTGTTTGTTCAGTTGGCAGTGGATGGCAGTGCTAGGAATCACCTATTTGAAGTGGAAGGAATGTTGCACATATCCACATGCAGCCTCAACAGCAATATGTAAGAATTACTTTGTGCCAAATATTGATTTACTTAAATTTAGTGTTTATTTAGTAGGATCACAGTGGTTTAGTTTGATCACAGGGAGCATTCATTTGACAAGCATTTGTAGGATAGTCCTCATTACTGAAGTTGAATCTGAAATGAAATTCATGAAGGAACTGCAGCGAGGAATTCAAAGTTTGGTGAAACGGAGATAATGTGATGGACTATTCACTATGTGATTCATCGTGTGATTCACATCAGTGTTCTCGTATTGATGAAATGCTGGAAATAAGGTATATGGTGAGATGTGTGAATGAGGACTCCAAAACCGTTTCTAAGAAAGGTGTTAATACACTATTTAAGATGTTAAATTTTTTTAAAAGGTACGCCAATTTAATGATTGAATTGAAGTCAGGGTATTGAACGAATTTCGATTTCCCGTCCTTAGATTTTTGCCGGTTGTTTAGCGGCTACCTACAGCTGTACTCTCTGCCCAGTCTCATCTCTGCACCAACACTGTTCCAGGCATTTTGTAAGGATTAAACATATCCTTATTGAGTCCTTTTGGGCGTGGATACGGTTGCATTATTATCGCCGAGCTAAAAGCAATTGCTCCATCTCCAATTTCTCATTGACTGTTTACAGATTCATCAATGTTTCAACGTTCCATGCTGAATTGGTAGAGCCTTTAGGATGGAGGCCTATATTAAGAGTGAGGTATTAAAAATAGCTCAATTGAAAAGAATTATTATAACTTTAAGCTTTCTTTTAGTATTACGACGGATGGCTGAGCGTAACTGGAGCCATCCTTAGTGTAGTCGTCGTGTGTTTGAGAAATTGGCCAACCACGCACGTCACGTTTGGCTACCTGTATTCTTATTCGCATTTTTTTATCATCTATTCCAAACCCGGTACGTAAGATTTATGCCAGCATTTTTTTTAAGTAACAGTTTCAAACAATTTTTTCTTTCAACATTTCAAATGAGAACAGGATATCATCGACGGGAGCTCAGACTTACAAAGCAGCGCTAAACAGCGTACGAAAACTGATGCACAGTGAAGAAAGAGTGCAAAAAACTATTGACCCTAAATTCCACTGTTTGAGCTGCTTTATTTTTGCCACATTTTCTTCGACTGGTGAATTCCACCATATTTTTGCAGTTTGGAACGTAATAAAAATAGAAGTGAATCAATGGGATTCTGACAATGTTTTCTTTTATTAATTCTGGGTTCTTCATAATTACTCGCGATTCCCTCTGTTTTTCGTCGTCCTATTGCCAAGGGAAAAAGTCGGGGTTGTAAAGGAAACCAAAAAGCGCATGCCTTTTCGTCTGTGCCAGTACGTCGTACTTAATGCTTCACCGACTAATAAGTCTATAATGTTAACTGTTAATTTCTTCCCCTAAGCTTGTTTCCGTAATACTTCACTCTAATGCATTCAAAGCTCGTTACAACCATCCATAGAAGAAGGATTTGTTTTATCTTTTTCTTTTCTTACGCTATTTTTGCGGTCGTTTAATCAGGAAGCAACATGCATACAAGATTTGTACCCCAACTAAAATAATAAATAATACCCCAAGAAATAATTTACTTCTACATGGTGATATTGGACAGGAATTTAAAAAGTTTTAGACTTAACTTTTTTTCCCGTGGGAAGAATATTGATTCATTCGCCCTAAAGGGCGATTTGCTCATACTTGTGTGTGTAAGGTCAGTCAAGGCTTGGGATAAGTCAAGGTCATTTTGGTTAAGCCTCGTGAGAAAGTGATCCAAAAATCCAAAAATGAAGTCAGTTGAGTACTTATCTCTGTGTTGAAAAGTTGAGTGACAATGGCGAAAGCCAATGCAGCACGCAGGGTTCGTGTGTCCGTCGTTCCCGGAACTAGAAAGAACTCTTTCAGGTACAATACGGAGTGTGGCTTCATCTTCTACAAAAAAGAGTTAAGGTTAGTAAAATAATTTTTTTTAAAAAGATAGTTGATAAACCTAATATTACTATGTTAGACGGGAAACATTAATATTAGAGTGCATGAACCGAAAAACTGGTGGGTGCCATTGCAAAATATCCATGAGAAATGGAATTTACACTCAAACGGGAGTGCATAATCATGAGTCTCAATTTCGCGAACAGCATCGAGCAGCTGCGGTTCAGGAATGCTTGGCGATAGCTCGCACGCCGAGAATGGGGAGACAAGGACCCAAAAAGATCTTGGAGTTAGCGAGAAGTGTCCATCCAGAAGCAAGAATCGCTCTTAACCCAGCGCTGGAGAGAAGAATTCAACGTGAAAAGAGGGCTAACCAGCCTCCTCCACCTACGACGACTCAGGAAATGTTGGAGTCTATGGAGACTCATCCTGAATTCGGGTAAGAAAATAGATAAATAATTTAGAAACCGCATAATATTTAGACGTACCATATTAGACAAACCATACGCGGCGCACAATTTTTCCATGGAACGGCCCACTCTGACGAGGATGGTGAGGTTCCAGGCGTAGCTTTTGTTTTTTTATCCCCCATCCTCCTTAGCCAGCTTGGGGAGTCCACCGTACTGCACCTGGATGGCACGTTCAGGACAGTACCGGGGCTTTTTTACCAGTTATTGACTGTCCATGTGGGATGCTTCAATAAGGTAACAATATATATAAGTTAGTCGGTTAAAAAATACTAATTTGTCTTACCTGTTTCAGGCGTTTCCGCTGGCGTTTGTCTTGATGACAAGAAAAACGCGCAACCTGTACAATGCCGTTATTCGACTCATTATTCAGGCATATGAAGCGTGCTTCCCCCATGCACCCATCACAATTGTAGAAGTTATTTCTGACTTCGAGCTTGCTCTGATGGGTGCTGTGCCGGAATTTATCTTGCGTGCGGAACCAAGGGGATGCTGGTTCCATTATGGGCAGGCCATAATTAAAAAAGCAGGAAAACTACATCTCAACACTAGCTACCGGAGCGGTGGTGTCGTTGCCCACATCATTCAAGAAATGATAGGCATTGCTCTCCTGCCGCCTCATAAAATCTATGAGGGATTCGAGGTATTTATTATTATTATTTCTTTTTTAATACTATTTACTTGTAATACTTACATTATTTAGGACATAAGACGCTCACATAGGCGCCGTTTATCACGTGAATCTGGCGAGGTACGGCGGGCAATCGCCTCCCTATACACATACTGGACGGGCTATTGGTTGGGTACCGTGACCCCAGAAAAATTTAGCTGTTTCGGAAGGGAACAGAGAACCAATAATTTTGTCGAGGCATGGCACAGGTGGTTCAATAAACGCTGTGTCCATGCTCACCTAAATGTTTGGGATTTTATTGGTAAGAAGTTTATTATGTTTTTAATGTAAATTGAATTACCTACTGTTTTTGTTTATTAGACGAAATGAAGGAAGCGGAAGAATCGAAGTCTCGGGATTTCGAGGCGGCAGAGAACGGGGAAGTTATTGGCCGAGGATCCACAAAGGCGCTGCAAAAGAGAAATAGAAAAATTGCCCGGAATGCAGAGCGGCTTGAGGACGGTCAATTGACAATCCGGGAATGCTTGGAGACCACTCGAAAAACCTTCAACATACAGGTAAAATTTGTAGAGTAAAATTTACAAGTAAATTGACGTCATAAAAATTATGGCATTTGTTTCCATTTAGATACGTGCTGATGAAGAGGCCAACGAAAACGGAGAACAGCTATACGAAGGTGTGCTGTCTGATGACAGTTTGCCTGAGGTGCCACAACGAAGACAAAGATTTCCGGCCGGAGTACGCGTGCCGTACAATCACCAAAGGGCAATGGAGAGAAACGAGAGAGCTGAAGCGCGCCGCAATCGTGGGGAATTGCGCCCTGAAACTCCTCCTGGTCGCCCTGAATCTCCACCTGTGCGCCCTGAAAGTCCCCCCGTGCGCCCCGAATCTCCACCTTCGCGCCGTGAGTCTCCACCCTCGCGCCGTGAATCTCCACTTTCGTGCCGTGAATATCCACTTTCGTGCCGTGGATCTCCACCTTCGCGCCGTGAGTCTCCACCCTCGCGCCGTGAATCTCCTCTTTCGTGCCGTGAATCTCCACTTTCGTGCCGTGGATCTCCACCTTCGCGCCGTGAGTCTCCAACCTCGCGCCGTGAATATCCACTTTCGTGCCGTGGATCTCCACCTTTGCGCCGTGAGTCTCCACCATCGCGCCGTGAATCTCCACTTTCGTGCCGTGGATCTCCACCTTCGCGTTGGGAATCTCCACTTGTGCATCCTAAAAGTGCATCTGTGTGCCAGAAGGAATTACCTAACAGGCGCAAATGGAGGCGAATTCGATGTGCATCTTCGAATCCCGAGGCCATCCTGGAAAAAACATTGCAAACATTACGTTCTCGAAGGAAACAGCAGGCTCAAGATCTAACTTGCAACAGTGTTCTTTGCCAAGAAATCCAAGAACAAAACGAAAACAGAGAAGATATTCCGACCCAAACCGAAGATCGTCAAGCTTACCGTCAACTGGCAAAGGAAATTTACGATCATTTCATACGAGGTGCTGCCAGAAATCCAGACCCGCCAAGTAATGATTAACACTGCATGTGCAAACTGAGCATTATATTGCGCACTACGCGTAAAACATCTACACAAAGCTACATTTTAAACCCAGAAGTAACGATTACTTGACTCAGTCATTCTATGTAACAATAATATAAAAATGTTTGTTTTTGGCTTTTTTCTTCGAACTTTGTTCATTCCATGTTTGTGCGTGGTTCTTCACAGTTTCGGTTCCAGCTTGGCTGTTTTGGAGAAACAATACCTAGTTCATTGTTACAATGCTGGCATAAATCTTACGTACCGGGTTTGGAATAGATGATTAAAAAATGCGAATAAGAAAACAGGTAGCCAAACGTGACGAGCGTGGTTGGCCAATTTCTCAAACACACGACGACTACACTAAGGATGGCTCCAGTTACGCTCAGCCATCCGTCGTAATACTAAAAGAAAGCTTAAAGTTATAATAATTCTTTTCAATTGAGCTAGTTTTAATACCTCACTCTTAATATAGACCTCCATCCTAAAGGCTCTACCAATTCAGCATGGAACGTTGAAACATTGATGAATCTGTAAACAGTCAATGAGAAATTGGAGATGGAGCAATTGCGTTTAGCTCGGCGATAATAATGCAACCGTATCCACGCCCAAAAGGACTCAATAAGGATATGTTTAATCCTTACAAAATGCCTGGAACAGTGTTGGTGCAGAGATGAGACTGGGCAGAGAGTACAGCTGTAGGTAGCCGCTAAACAACCGGCAAAAATCTAAGGACGGGAAATCGAAATTCGTTCAATAACCTGACTTCAATTCAATCATTAAATTGGCGTACCTTTTAAAAAAAATTTAACATCTTAAATAGTGTATTAACACCTTTCTTAGAAACGGTTTTGGAGTCCTCATTCACACATCTCACCCTATACCTTATTTCCAGCATTTCATCAATACGAGAACACTGATGTGAATCACACGATGAATCACATAGTGAATAGTCCATCACATTATCTCCGTTTCACCAAACTTTGAATTCCTCGCTGCAGTTCCTTCATGAATTTCATTTCAGATTCAACTTCAGTAATGAGGACTATCCTACAAATGCTTGTCAAATGAATGCTCCCTGTGATCAAACTAAACCACTGTGATTCTACTAAATGAACACTAAATTTAGTAAATCAATATTTGTCACAAAGTAATTCTTACATATTGCTGTTGAGGCTGCATGTGGATATGTGCAACATTCCTTCCAATTCAAATAGGTGATTCCTAGCACTGCCATCCACTGCCAACTGAACAAACACACACAACCCAAACAAAAATTAATGAATCTTGCTAACTATTTACAAACAAATAGCTAAAAATTAACACAAACCTACACACAATAGTAGCAGCAACATTCGATAATATACAACGTTCAACTAAAGCACTGACAAGGGAACTGGTGTCGGCTACCACCGCGACAGATCAAAGGGGGGGGGGCTGGTGTCGGTTGATAGTACGACACTGGCCCCCCCTTACTTGAATGATTTTAAGAGAGGGGGGGCTGGTGTCGTATGCCTACACGACAAAGGCCCCCCCACTTCTATTGCCAGGGGGGGGCTGGTGTCGCCCTCTTCGCCGACTGTAGCCCCCCTGCAAAAACGGTGGGGGCCAATGTCGGGGGGACTGGTGTCGGGGGGGCTACTGTTGGGGGGATGGTGTCGGGGGGGGCTACTGTCGGGGGGGTGGTGTCGGGGGGCTACTGTCGGGGGGCTGGTGTCGGGGTACCCTCCGGGGTCACTGTTGGGGGTCCAATGTCCGCATGCCCTTTGAACTCAAGGTTCATTCACTATCTATCACCAAGATGCCGAGGAATCACCAAGTCCCCATCCACCAAGTCCCCTCCAACATGTACAACATGTACCAAGATTTCGAGGTTGAGGATTGTTTAAACCGAAGGTAAGTGTAACATTATCAAATTTAATTTCATTTTTAAATTTTTTTTATCTTATTGTTTTTTAATTATTTTTCTTCGCCGTTTTTAGGGTTGCGCAGTTTGAAAATCGACGAAAGGTCCAATAATTGCTAAAATATGTCGGGTACGACACACCCGAATGGACGGATTTTTCAAACTGCAATAACTGTAGGTCCCTCATTAGGGAATTTCTACGTAATTTAAGGTAAGTTAACAATTAAGGTAAATTCTTTTTTAAAATTTAATTAACGTATTTTAACTATTTGTTCTAGGGCTGCTACAGTGGAACAGGCCGGACCAGCCGATGTCAACGGTGAGGTAGAGCTGGACGGCGAAGCCTTGCTATATTGCGAGGCTTTGCTGGCCAGCGAAGCTTCACCATTAAGCATCGGCGATTCGGCCGGGGAACCTGAGCAGGTGTCTGATGGACAAGATGCTCCTTTCGAACAACCTGACATCTTGCTACCAGCCGTGGTTCCACCGGCCATCTTGCCGCCGGCCGAAGTTCCACCGGCCATCTTGCCGCCGGCCGTCGAGACCCCTGCCATCCTGCCAACGTCCGTCGTGTCACCAATGGCATCCAGTCATGCGGTAAGATTTTTTTGTATATATTTATTTTAATTTTTCTAATTAATCTTTTAATTTATCTATTTCCAGGAACAACTATCTAAGAAAAAAAAGGTGCAAAAGAAGCGCCGAAAACCGATTAAGGCATATTCAGTGAATAAAAGTAAGAAGAAATTTTATAAAATTAACTAATTATATCTAAATTTCATTTTTTTAGTGTAAAAGAGGGGACATAAATTGAACGAATGCCCTAATTAATGTTGGTGATCGTGTATGTTTTTTTAATACAATGTGTATTTTAAATTTTTTTGTTTAAATTGTTTGATAGCGCAGTTCAAATATAAATCCTACTAGCGACAACACAATACACAACAGATACGGTTGTCAAGATAGAACGTAGCGCAACAACAGTAAAAATAAAAACAAAGGGAAAGTGCCATTGAAAACATCGAAAAGACGAGAGGTTGAAATAGTCAAGAGTGGGATATGACCGATCAATGGTATCGCAGGAATGACGTGGGCCTGCTGACGTCAGAGCTTCCATCCGATCTCAACCCTTTTCTGCACAGCCGCTTTTGCCCATCCATTCATCTGATCGGAAATCTTGGGGCGCAAAAAAAATCGGAAAATATGGAGAAAAAGAGGGAAAATAAAGAATCCCTGTTGCACACCCTCGATCGAATGTATCCGCCCACCCAAAAACCATCCACTCGAGCAACGACGTGTATTGATCGGCCTTTTCTCTTTTCTCATACAATCCAGCTCGACAACACCCCCACACCGGATCTACCACATCCAGACGACACCGAGAAACTAAAAAAACCAATAATAACACGAAGGGCGGAGCGAGGAAAAAAAAGTATAATATTTTTTCAAAAGCACCTTTTGAATGACGTAAGATCGAGGACTGAATGCTTTACAGACATAAGTTCCCTCATCGCCCAAATACATGCTACTATTGCTGTAGTGAGGATCTAACATTAAACAGCATCCAACTGATTCTTGATCAGTGGTGGCCGTCTGTTTTGCCGACTCACTCCGCCTCCTCCCACACGATCCAGCTGCTGCTCTCGCGGCATTTGGAAAGAATCGAAAGCACCACACGTGTTGCTGAAAAGAAACAATCTTTCCAAAAGCAACCTGTTGCCTCAAACGCTACTAGTACGTTAAGGCCATATTTTTGCAATTGAGGACGATGACCGTCGACACAAACTAGATCAACACTCGATGTAGGCCGCAGTGAATGACGAACCAGATCGTTCTTTCGAAAAAATGTGAAGCAATCAACAAACATTTGCAGGCGGGTAACACTCTCTCTTCGATGACGAAGGCTGGCCAACTGTCGCCCAGGTCGACCTAACGCTGAACACATCTCCTTACCGTAATCACAGAACGACTGCGCAGAGCCATCCGCGCCGACTTGTACGTGGTTCACGCACGCACGCACTAACACATCAAATAAAACGAGAAGAAGCTTTCTCTTCCATTTCTTATTTTCTTGTATCTTTCGTATTCCCTCGGTGCCACAATCTCATTTACTGCTAAAGAAGAGAGTTCATCAACTGCACTTTTCTATCGATTTGTTTTGCTACTTTGTGCAACTTTTTCCCATGCAATCACATCAGCAGGGATGAATTTCAGATTCAATCAATTATGTTAGTCTTCAAGTTCGTGACATTTAATGACTTTAAACGAATCATAGAATGTCAAATACCCGCATAGACCAGCTGAGTAACAGTTTATCTATTAAGTATTAAATTTCTGGATCTTTTTCGACAGACGCGATATCAACTGCTGTTGTTCTTCTATCGTCCCTGCTAATAAGAGCATCTCTTTGGCTGTATTAGGATCGTAGTGGACTTTGCAGAGAGCGATAATTTCCTCACGCTTATCCAAATGTTCTTTGTGAACTGCAAAATGAGGTTAACAAAAAATTAGCCACTTGTGATTATCCTATGACTTATCAGATTAGTTTAAATACCTTTGATGCGACACCGGCGGCACTCAAGGGCAGGTGGGGTCGGAACATATGCCACAAAGGTTTTGAGCACACTTCACAAGTGGTTGGCATGTGGAAACTAATAGCCACAAGTTCGTGGCCTTTGTGATTAACAGTTCCAGGTTTTTCCTCACGACCGACTAAATCCGGCGGTGGGGTGCTCTCGTCTGGTTTACGAGATTCGCCTTCCAGGACAGAAATCATAAAATTAAAAGGCTGATTTAAAATAAAACAAATATAAATAGATTTCCATACCTTCGCCGGCGTAGAGAATCTGAAAAATACGGGGAATCTCTTTGGCATCAGCGCGTATGACATCGCCCTGTGTAACAGAACGGACGTGGAAGACTTTGTTCAAGTCTAGGATGAGAACGGGATCGGTTCTGCTTGTCTCTCTCTGAATTATAAAAGAAGATCTTCTTGGACGACACGACCACGTATTGTTTTCGCCAACCATGGCGCCGAATATTTTGTTTTGAAGGAATAAAAAGCCAGCCTTCTAACCAAGAATCCTATCAAACGCAAAGATTAGGTTAAGATGAGTTCCATGCACGTTAAAACACTGGACTCCTCACTTGAACTCCCTCTTCTGATTCGTTCTCTGCTCCGCTACTAATATTTGATACGGTATCAGCTGATGCCGAAGCCAACTTCTGAGATAGTTGTTCAATTTCGGAATCCTTGCTGTCGACCTCCATTTGCAGTTTGATTCGGAGTTGATTCTCTTCATAAAGTGACGATTGTAAGTCCTGAAAGGGAAAACATCCGACTCAAGGAGGAACCACATAAAAAAAGGTATCAGCTGAAGTAAAAAGGGGGGGGGGATAATATAATCCCAAAAAACGATTCTGAAAGTTCAAAAAAACAAATGAAGGCGGGGATTCAAAAAAAAAAAAGAAGAGTGAAAGTTACGATTACCTAAACACACCCACTACCTTCAGCGATGGGGGTAAATTAGTGTTTTAAAAAAAAGGTAAATGCAATTTTCTTGCATTTTATCCTGGCCCAGCTTGTGTCGCTTGTGTGTTGTGTAGCCTATGAGCATGGGGTTGATTCTGTGTTTGCATTTTGCGAGCGTGGGATCAATCCTGTGTTTGCATCTTTGCATTCTGGGTGGGGGCGAGCATGGGGTTGATTCTGTGTTTGCATTTTGCGAGCATGGGATCAATCCTGTGTTTGCATCTTTGTAATCATGGTGATACATGGGGCACTGTAGCTTTTTCCTAGTACGTAAGTTATTATTATTTGTAAAATGATTAATCTTTTGCCCTTTTTCTCCTTTACATGTGATACGGTGAGCCTTCCCTCTTAAACGAAGACCATAGCATGCTTTAGAATGAGTGTCTGTAAGTAACTTCTTAAGTAACTTAAGTAACCCTAACAATTCTTCTGAAACGCGTTCCTTTATTTTCCTTTTTTCGTTTTGGTTGTAAGTGCTGTGAATGGATTATTCATTTGATCATATGTTAGGGTAAGTCAACAGTCAACATTGGGCCCTTTGTTTGTTATTAATGGGTTTTCTGTTATGGATCAAAGGAAACTTAAACATAAACCGTGTTGGCTCGCTGTGTCATGGGAAAGTTCTATATCGAGTCATTAAACAATGGCCCGGACGTCAGAAAATGGTGAGCAGGAGAGTGACTCTGCTGGCGGAGTACAGGAAAAATGGCCTATAAGGGATGGTATCAAACAGGAAATCCTAATTGATCTGGACTAGTCTTCCTCTTCGATTGGAGAAAAAGATTGGTCCTTTATTCCTGCTGTACCTGCCTCAGACATCAGTAGCAACAATGAAGTTGTTCAGCAAACTGTTCTCTTTGGGTCTAACATTTCTGATCCTGTCAACAAAGAAAAAATTGAAAAGCTTTTGGATAGCTCACCAAGGTATAAATTCTTTTGAATTTCAATAATTAGTTCATGTCATTGTAGTAATCTAACCTTTCTCATGTTTTGCAGTATGGCATCAAAGAAAATTGTTTCTAACCTGCTCCTTGAAGTCGACAAATTATCCGACACTGAACGCTTGCTTCTCTACTACAAGTTACCCCTGGGCAGGTCTACTGATATAGATCCTTTGAGAATGTAAAAGGAGAATCTTTCTAAATTTTTAATATTTAATATTACTCACTTATGTATTTTCCATCTCAATTTAGGCCGTTAAATCCTCTTGGAAGTCGACCGGAAATCATGCAAACGGTTGTTCGGATTCAAACTCATTTGGAGGAAGATGTTGAGGTGTCGCTTCCCAAACAAGAGGTCTATGAAGAATACGGGTAATTTGTTTTTGTTTTTGCCGCCACGGTGTTGTCATAACTTTACTATGTTGTATTTTGCTACTTTTAATAGGGCCTATTGTACTGAAAATGTCATAAAACCGTTCTCCACTGCCGACTTTGGAAAAGTTATGAAGCAAGTGTTCCCTAATGTTATTTCCCAATACAAAGTGGATTTTATGAATCAGTGTTTAATTTTTTTTAATTTTTTTTTGTGTCAGTTAATTGCTACGTATCTTGGTTAGTATGTGTAGCAATTTCTGTTTCCAGATCACATTTCTTGTATTTAAAAAAAATCTTTTCTGTAGGGCTGTCATGGGTTTTCAATATTGTTGTGCCCCGGGTTGCAAAAACAAATAACATTAGAGTTTGTAATGCACATTTTGTTCTAGGTAAGTCTCAACAAATTTATTAATAGTGAATGTGTCTATCTAATTCTTCTATTTGAAATCACACAGGAAAACCTTTTTAGTACACTGGAGAAACACACCCAGACTGGGCCCCATCCCTGAATCTTGACAAAGTGTATGTTAACGCTAAGTCAGCCATGGATAGAGAGTCAAGAAGAGTAATTTTAAATGTTCAAGAGGTAATACAAATTATGAAGTATAATTTATTTATACGTTATGACATCAAAAAGTTATATGTTATAGTAATGTTACAAATAAACAAATGAAGAGTAATAACCTTCGCTTTCATCAACAAATTTTTGTTTAAAAGACTGATTGCACAAAATGATCCAATTCCCCCATCGATAAATCTCTTGTAGGTCTCAAGGCCCTTGTAAGCCTTTAAATCTTCATGCGTGTATGGAGACTTGGAACATAGCAGGTAATTTACCAAATCAAGATTGGTTACCAGTGGCATTTTTCCTGCGATGCTAAGTCCATTGCACCAATACTCTTCGTGAATTGTATAGGGGCAATCACAACCTACTATTAATAGTTTTGCTGCATACTTACGTTTATCTTCTGACAGCCCTACAGAAAAGATTTTTTTAAAAATACAAGAAATGTGATCTGGAAACAGAAATTGCTATACATACTAACTAAGATACGTAGCAATTAACTGACACAAAAAAAAATTGAAAAAAATTAAACACTGATTCACAAAATCCACTTTGTATTGGGAAATAACACTTTCAGCCAATACAGACAACGCAAAACATGACATAAACAACCAGAGAAAATGGCGGACATCGAAACAATTGACACGCGAAACCGCGATGTGAATTGCCTCTATAGCAAATCCATGCCACATAGCAAAGAGGGAGAACTCCAAGAATGCTTTTTCCCTCTGGACTTCGAACCTAATGACAACAAAGCAAGTAAAATATAGAAAGCTTGGAAAATAATAATAATAATTACTGGAGTTAGACTGTGTTGTTCTTCATTTTTTTTCAGTAATTTTTAATCGTCAGGGCTTCGGTGGGCGGAAGTGTGATCAGTGTCGCACCAATTATTGGGGTAATCCATCTGACAACTCGTGCCGGCCTTGCAACTGCGATCCGCAGGGATCCTCCACCCAGCAAGTGGACGAATTGATGAACCAAATTGACGAATTCCTTGAAGAATCTGGTGCAAGTCCGGCCGACATCCGATCGTTGGCTACTGATGTTTTGTCTAAGGGTATTTCGTTACGACCCGAACAGATCACTGACCTAGCACGACGCAATAACGACACTTTCTCTTCCCTGACCAGCATTGACGCCATTCTGGCCGAGACGTCTGGTGATTTGGCTTCAGCAAAAGCACTCAAAGATCGTGCCGACACCGCCAAAGCCCATGCCCAGGGAATTCTGACTGTTGTTCAGCAAGTGCTCGACTCTTTGGTTGCCGCTAAAGCCGCACAAGACAAGGCAGAAGAAGCTATTCAAACGGCTGATAAGGTAAAGGCTTTATTTCGCCTACTGTCTCATAAATTTATAATATCTTTTATGTTTCCTCACGTCATCTACTAGGATATTAGCGCAGCTGTATCGCATCTAAATGAGACGGCCGACGTTCAAGCCAAAGCCAGTGAATCAGTCCAGGAGGTCGAGGGACTGCGGGAAAGGTTACGTGAATTGCAGCGAAAGCTGATAAAGAACGAGCGAGATGTTAAAGAAGCGACCCGCGAGTCTGACGTGGCTGCATCGTTAGTTACCCGCGCCGGACAAGGCGCATCAGAGTTGGACACGGCTTATCAGCGAGCCCTGCGGGCTTTGGAAGAGAAAACGGCAAGAAGTGGTGACGCTCGTGAACGCTCCGCCCGTCTTCAAGATAAGGCTAATCGGCTGACGGCAAGCGTGTTTGCCAAAGTCCAAGAACTTAAATGTATGTTTGTATTGTCACGTGGTCAATGACCACGTTATGTGATCCGGTATGGAATGCTACCGGACGTGTGACGTCAGTGTTTCCCCCCCATATATAGTCCCCCGTGGTCGTGTATCAGTGGGCAGTCTTAGTCTTGTGAACCGTCAATACAACATACTGTTACATGGTGGAGATGCAGAACCTCCGGTAAGTCTCTTTTGTGGTTGTGTTTCTGTTCGATTCTGTGCTACGGAGGCGGTGGCTGTCAGGGACCCCTGAGAGTCGACGACCCAACTGGTTTTAGCACCTTAAATTGTTGGGGTACGGGGTCACGGCTCCGACCGTAGGGCAATCGGGGGAAGCATAACGAAGGAGAGACGCCGGGGGGAAAACGGTGAAAAGGTTTAAGACGGGGCAGACGGGTACATTGAGGGAAAGTGGATAGCGGAAACCGTGAGCCGAAGTGGTCGGCAAGAATCGGAGAAGTGACCGTGAGCCGAAGAGTTCGGCAAGAAGCGGAGAAGTGACCGTGAGCCAAAGTGTTCGGCAAGAATCGGGGCAGTGAACCGTGAGCCGAAGAGTACGGCAAGAAGCGGAGAAGTGACCTTGAGCCGAAGTGTTCGGCAAGAATCGGGGCAGTGAACCGTGAGCCGAAGAGTTCGGCAAGAAGCGGAGAAGTGACCGTGAGCCAAAGTGTTCGGCAAGAATCGGGGCAGTGAACCGTGAGCCGAAGTTTTCGGCAAGAAGCGGAGAAGTGAACCGTGAGCCAAAGTTGTTGGCAAGAAGCGGAGAAGTGAACCGGGAGCCGAAGAGTTCGGCAAGAAACAGGCGGTGCGAGGATTGTGGGAAGTAGATGATAGAAGAGGAGGACGTAAGGAGCGGGGAGAGAATCCGAGACGCTCGGGGACGGTTCGTGGCACAGGGTAGTTGGGGTATACCCGAGATCGGGAGTGCATCCCAGGGGCGGGCGAGGACGCGCAGTCGACCGTTGAGGGAAAGCGGAACGGAAGAGCGAGGAGAAATAGAGGACGGGGCTAACGAACCCCAACAGGAGCAGCGACCGGCATCCGTTCAGCAGGGAGTATCATCTCACATTCAGTGAGGAGGAAACTGAGCGGTGGGAGGACGCCGAAGAGGAAGAAGGATCGGGAGAACACGGAGAAGAGCAGCCAGAGTGGGATTTCACGGATTTGAGAAGAAGATCGTCGAATATCAGTAGCTACATCCGGGGATTCAGAGCAGCTCAACAGCAAGTGGGCGCAAGGCACGCGATGGCCGCACAGATAAAATTCCAATCCCCACCCACCTTCGGGGGGAAGGACGGGGAAGACGTCGTGCAGTGGATGCATCGATACGAAAGAATCGGGAGATATAATCGATGGGGAGATGGAGAACTTCGCGACCACGCGGAGCTGTCGCTGTCCGGGGCAGCACAGAAGTGGTACTCATACAAAGAGGCCGCGGGACAACTAGCAGCCGAATGGGAGGATGATGCAGGACCGCCAATTGTACCAGGAGTTAAAACACAGCTGTTGGAGCAATTCAAGCCAGTCAATCAGAATCGATTCAATGAAGCGAAACTGAGAGAACGCAAACAAGGAATCGAAGAATCCACGATCGAGTATTTTTACGACATCCTGGATTTATGCCGCAGAGTAGACCCGAATATGTCCGAAGCTACGAGATTGGCGCACCTATGGAGAGGACTCAAGCCAAGTTTACTAGAGAAACTCTGGAGTTTGAAACCCAACTCATGTGACGAATTCCTTCAAGAAATTAAGCGGTATCAGGAAATGACTTCCCGAGCAAGACACGAGGAATGGGCGATGGGCGTGGTCGGAAAACAAACACCAACGGCGGGAAGTGAGAGAATGGATCGATTAGAAAAATTGCTAGAGGGACTGATGGGAGCCGTTGCATTGAGGAACGCATCAGGGGCAGCCGAACAGCAAGGAGAAAGAGCGGAGAGTCAACAGTATCGGTCGGATAACCGATCGATACTGAAATGGACTTCGGATGGGGAACCTATCTGCAGCAGATGTAAGACGGAGGGACACATCGGGAGAGAGTGTCCAACAAGAACATACGGTCAGGGAGGCCTGAGGGGTCGGACGCCGGACGGACAGGTCGTATGCTACGGGTGTGAAGGGATAGGACACATACGTCGTGACTGCCCGAGCTCCCAGCGAGAAGGAGGGGCACCACAACAGCAACGGCAGGTGCGATTCGCTGGAGAGGGTAGGCAAGTAATTGGTCTAGTAGGGACACAGCATGTAGACCCGGAGGTAGTAGCATGGCCAATTCTGAAAATCGACATCCAGAGGATGGTAGTACTGGATGTGTGGTGCTGGGGAAAACGGGTGGCTGCCGTGATAGATACAGGGGCGGGAGTGTCCGTGTGTTCGCCCAAATTAGTAAGAGAACTAGGAATAACAGTGACACTATGGCGCGCAAATCGTCTAGTATCAGTTGACGGCAAGGAGATTCAACCGGGAGGAGCCGCAATGCTGTCAGTATCAGATGGGAGGATGACCGTTGAGGGGGAGGCTTTGGTTCTGGACGGCGACATCGACTTACTTCTGGGGAAGGACATGTTGGAAAAACTTGGAACGCGGATGAAGATTGGGGCGCTACCGGAGATCTTCATTGGAGACACTGCCATGGGAGCACCGGTGGAAGAGATGCCGGAGGAAGCACCGAAACTAGTAGTCCAGAATGGATGCTGGGTCCCACCCCGATCGAGGAAAGTGGTCGCAACTCAACCACTAGATTTGAATGGGTTTGGCGAAGGTGCACTGGTGGAACCATCCCAAGCATTGCAGAGGACGAAAAGGGTGTCGACGGGAAAGGTCCTAGTTAGCGGAGTGGGAACAATCGGACAGATGGCGATAACCCACTTATCGGACCACAAACAATGGATTGAAGAGGGGACGGTGTTAGGAATAATCGAGCCAGTGACCGAAATCAAGGAGGGAGACACGCCAGTAGCCGTCGCTACTGGCGTGCAGCAGGGGCAGAGAAGAAAGCGCGTCGGGAGCACGAATTTGAAAGCAGGATTGGAGAAGGATTAATGCCGACAGACAGAGAAAAGATCCGAGAAGTGTTAGTGGAATATGGCGACTATTTTTCGTGGCCCGGAGACCAACTAGGACTGTGTACGGCAGTAGGGCAGACAATAGAGGCCAGGGGAAAGGACATCCGTGACCGAGAGGCTGAAACTAGAGAGACTATACCCCTGGACGAGGAGGTGCAAGAAGCTCGAAATGAAAGGGTGGACGATCAGGTGCGTCGATCGACACGAGTCCGGATGCCACCAGTACGATACGGAAAAATGCCGCAGGTGGCAGTGGGGGCTTTTCTCCTTCTGCTAGGACTACTAGGACCGCGGATGGGGGAACTTTTCCCACCTACTCAACTGCGGTCGGTAGACGACTCAGTAGACGACTCGGAGAGGGAAAAACGAGCGGCGGAACATCATACATACCCATTCGAGCTATGGGGTGTGGGAGCAGCGTTGTTCATGGCCAGTGTGGCTGTGTTCAGCATCCAGTGGTGCCACGGGAGAAAAGGAGACGTTAATAGGGCCGACCTTCGGGAACGCCTACGGATAGTGGAGGAGTTCGAAGAAGAAGAAGCTAAGAAGCGACGTGCGCGGCGGTGGAGTACCGCCGAAAAAAAAGGATGATGTTTTTTTGGGGGGTGTCATGTGGCCTATATCATGTACCAATGTTCCCGGTTTTCTTTCGGTATATCTTTTTTGTAATGTTTGTTTTTTTAGTAATGCATTCGGGGACGAATGCAGCTAGAGGGGGATGTCACGTGGTCAATGACCACGTTATGTGATCCGGTATGGAATGCTACCGGACGTGTGACGTCAGTGTTTCCCCCATATATAGTCCCCCGTGGTCGTGTATCAGTGGGCAGTCTTAGTCTTGTGAACCGTCAATACAACATACTGTTACAGTATTAACTTGACTCCGTTTGGTGCGGTTAAAGTATAGATAACGTTTGTTCTAAATTTCTTTTTTCTGCCCCTATGTTTAGAAATGGAGGATGAATACTTGTTGCATGAGCGTCGGTTGACAGACCTTTCTGAGCAAGTTATGGCCATGAATGTGCGCATGACCGACTACTTGCAAGTCATTAGCGACCGCTCGGAGTTCTACCGCACCTGCCAAAAGTAGAAAGTTAGAAACCTGATAGCATCGAAACTCCCATTGCCGCTGGTCCTCCGGACAGTTGCATTACCCTCTCCAACCGAGCATCTGTCAACAGTCCATCATTTATTTTTATTTTATTTTTATTTTTTTCTACGTTATCCCAAACCTACCGAATTCAGTTGACAGCCTATAGCAGTCTCCTCCCTCTACTTGCATTTGATGTACATTTGGTCGAGAAACAATATCAATTACCGTGAATCTCCCCCCTTCACTTAAAAAGGTGCATTCTTGGAAACTGCAGCGTGCCAAATTTGTTTTCTTCAAGCTTTCCCATTGTTTTCTTTTCATCTTTTTCCATATGATCTTGTGTGACTAGGCCGTTCTAAAACGGGTTTACTATAATCTCTTCGGATTCTTTTTACAGACAAAATCTTGTGCCTTCAAAAAAATTTCTTAACAAAAATTAAACGACATGATGTAATGGTCGCTTCTTTTATCCAAACTATACTCCCAAACTCATTCCACATTCTCATTGCTTTGATCCTTCTTCTCCCCTTCCACCGAAACAGTGTGTTCACCCTAAGACATCACTTAACTATTATTGTTTAAGACTGTGGAGTGATAAAACAATAAAAGTGACATTACGTACCAGAGACATGGTCTGGAAATCGTCAACGCCTTTCATCTGTATTGGAAATGTACACAACAAGCATAAACAGCGACTTAAAATTCGCATACGCCACAAATACATGCCGGCCACGCAAAGGCAGAGCACAGTGCAATAACTGAAGAGGAGTACAACTGAAGCCATCGGCGTCATGTGAATCGTATCATACGTCATATTGACTAGCCCCGTCAGAAAATTAGCCAGTAGGAAGAAAGCCAGACCGTTATAATTAATAAATCTCAGGAGGTAAGGCTCACGGAAAACGGGTAATGATGAGGTGTCGGCCGTATTTTTAATTTCTTGCTGTATGTCGAATGTCACTAGCAGCAAATCGACCAGCAAGTATGTTGCCATTATTATCAAGTTGTAAGTCAACTTCCAAAGGGAAAATGTGTGTACAAATTAAGATTTATTGTGAAAGAACAATGTATGCAAATCTCACCATCCACAAGCAGAATGACGTGTTGGCTAACCTTCGAGAAGGTATACCTAATAGGGACTCACAGCAGAATACATAAAGATGACAGGCCAACTGATGAAGTGAAAATTGTGAAATGTACAATCAAATATGAATGAAGAATAAAGTTGATTTCACTACTCAATATTTAGTTTTTGGCTATGGGTTACAATGTAACTATCTCTTTGGTGGAAATTCTGTTGATGACAGAATCCAACAATGGTATAGTTTTCATTTCTACTTCTTTGATTTTGTAAATTTTTCTTAGCTCCTCTTCATCACACATTCCAAAATTACTTTGTACGGGATTTGCCAATTCCCCTTTAGCTTGAGAACATACAAGTACCATATCTTATTTGATCGTCGTTCTTCTCGTCGTTGTTTCTAACAATGGCATGAGATTAACCAGCTCATTTTTTTTTTAAACGAAAGTTGATTGATCAGTCGCCGTGGTTTCTACCAATGGCATAAGGTTAAACTAACAACACTACAAGCAGCTCTATAGAATTAAATAATAAAGAACGAAGAAGAGAGAATGAGAAAGTGGTGTGTGTATGGTATGATTTTTCAAGCGCGGTCAACTCGGTGTGTTTTTTTTTATACGGCCACAGCATCTTTCATTGCACCTCATTCATTCTACTATGCACAGTGTGTTATATATACACAAGCTTGGTGGCTTTCTGTCATCCTAGCAACGGTAGGCAGAGAAAAGGTTGACGGAAACTGGAAGAAAAGAAAAAGAAGGAGACATAGTGGGTTATCTCTTATCTCTATATCTTTTTGTTTTCAAACTATTACGTAAATTCCTTGTTTTTTCTTTCGCTAGGATGCTTCGCCAATCCGTCCGAAGATTGGAATGAACTACATCCACACGCCTTCCATATTTAATTTGATCAAAAATCTTGGTTGTAACGGTTGTGAACCGCAATAGTCACCCAATGTAATAAAAATCTCGTATAATAATCAGAACATACTGTTCCTCATCATGTGTGGGTCGGAGATTTTACAACTGAAAATGTTTTGGTTTGTTCACCATAGGAAGATCACTGCCATTCGCTTTCTACTGAAATCCGGAGGTAAAATCAATGGAGATGCTGATTTGGTTAGTTTGGGTGTCCGAGGTAATATCGACGTTGGCAATAACTCATCAACGGTGTTGGTGTGCAGAAAGCAGAATACATTGCGAAAAAATGCTCACGCTTCGTCATTCAAGGGACGAAATCATTTTACGCTATCGAAGTTAAAAACAATGTCACGATCAACACCGTCTATGACGTTCGCTAACATGACTTTTGTATTTCATTTTCTTTGTTTTAACTAGCAACGCGTTGCAACGTGGTTTTAGGGCATGGTCAAAAATAATGATTCTACAGAAAAGCGAGAAAGCGCAGCATTTCCCCGGATGATTCGTGGGCGTTCACGTAGTATTTGTAGTATATAGTTTATTAATACATTCAAACCAAATTATTCGGGAAAAAAATGAAAATTAAACGGACCAGACTCCTTCAGTATTAAATCTACCGAGCCAATGTGTTAAGGTTTTGGGAGGTTCAACGTGGTTTTAGGGCATGGTCAAAAATAATGATTCTACAGAAAAGCGAGAAAGAGCAGCATTTCCCCGGATGATTCGTGGGCGTTCACGTAGTATTTGTAGTATATAGTTTATTAATACATTCAAACCAAATTATTCGGGAAAAAAATGAAAATTAAACGGACCAGACTCCTTCAGTATTAAATCTACCGAGCCAATGTGTTAAGGTTTTGGGAGGGTGTAATTCAGAAAGGTAATTAAAGTTTGTTGAAAAGGGTTGCAGGGGTAGTAGACGCAAGTGACGACTCTTTCGAACACGTGAAAGTGCAACATAAATACCATGGTAAGTTAGTGAAGGTTTGAAAGGGCGTTGATTAATATCTAAAATCAACCGGTAACATGTTTGGCCTTGCATTTTATGGACAGTAATAGCAAAAGCCAAAACTACCGCATGTGCCTTCCCTTTAACTGTTAAATGGTTATTTTTCAAAGGAAAATGAATTTTGTGCTCCTCTGTCTGGGACTTCAGTTTCACCGGAATAATAACTTTATCTTTGAACAAAGATTTATGTTGAAATAAAACTGGGTCCAAAGTTGGAACCTCAACGTGTATATATGTGGGTGGAAATTTAAGGAAGATATCTGACCCATCGTTGTTCACCATCATTTCCATTACACTGTGCATATCTTCAAGTGGACTTAAAGTCAAAGAATGATAATTAACTGGGGTTCCATTTGAAAGTCCTAGAGAAGGATTAATATTTTGGGTAAGGTAACCTTTAAAAGTCAAAAGAAAATTAATTTACATACAAGCGGCTTATGTTTCTATCATTATATTACCTGGGGCACCAGCTACAAAACAACCCTTTAGTGCCAGTATGGTCTTGTAAATATGTTGATGGATGCTCGTCGTGATTGATTATGCCAAATCTCCAACTAAAGGAATTTCCCAAATGAATCTTGGCGTTTTTTTCTGCAAAGCCCAGAATTTTGATTGTGAGTTGTTGATTAATACACGTTCTTTATTGCTGGTGACAACAACAGGAGCCCATTGCCACAAATTGTCTTCTTGAATGTCGTTGGTTGTCAAAATTTTTATTGAGGCAAGGTGTTCAGAATTTATGTAGCGACATCCAGGATCAGGCGTTCTCATTTGATTAAGCATTGCAGTGTGAATAGCGTCATCGGCAGCCCTCATTTGTTGTGAAAGCTCAAATTTCCTAAATTGGCTAAAAAGAAGAGCTCCTCTAGTTCTTGGACCAGGATCTCCATTTTCTATTTCTTTTCGGTCAACGAGAAGTTTCATAGTTGCACTATAGAGATTGAAAGGTTCGGAAACGGGTGGTAACTGATAAAAATCACCCATTAAAAGAACGGCGATTCCACCAAAAGGAGATTCCGGTTTTCCCATTAGTTGTCGTAGACGGTTGTCAATTTGGCCAAGAGCTTCAGGAGAAATATATGATATTTCATCAATTACCAACAATATAAGCTTGGACGTGGTAAGACGTGAACGAAGTTGGTTTAATTTATCCGTTGACAAGTCTGGGACAAAAGTCGATTTCTTCAAGTCACTGATCGTAAAGTTGAAGTGATTGTGTATGGTTCTACCATTAGGTAGATTTGCTGCTGCAATACCAGTAAAAGCAACGCACATTATGCTGTATTCCATTTCCATTTCTTGTGCAGCATTGTTTATGCAGCGAGTCAAAAATGATTTTCCCGTTCCCGGTCCGCCATGAACAAGAATATGAATAGGATTCTCAATTTCATATCCATGCATATCTGCTTCGCGTTTTGCCTAGACAATTATTATGAAACGTTAAGCGGGTTAATTTCAGGAAGTAACTAAGAGATCGCATGTAGTTAGTGGTAGCATCGGGCAATTTATCGTGGAATAACTAAAACTGAAAAACTAATACCTAAGCTACCATTCCAACTTGAGATAAATAGTAGAAAAAGGTACATTCAAACATACCTGAAAATATGTTTTGCAGCAATCAAAAACCAATTTTTGACCCCTGTTCAATTGGTTTTCATCGACCACGTTATACTCATTGCTGATGTTTCTTGGTTGATTTGAGGTTATTACATCATCACTCACTTGTAGCGTTACGTCATCATTGTTTTCATTTTCCTGTGGGCGAAATATCCGAAATTAATAATCTTTCAATATATATACTGTACGTTAGAATCACATTGCTATCCAGGTATTTAAGTCCATTCAATTTCATGAACATTTGTGGCAGACCATTTTTTTAAATCTCCATAAATTTATGAGAAATCGAAATATGTAAAGAATTCATAAAATTCCATAAATTTCTGACCACAATTAAATGCTGTACGAAAGAGAGTGGACATTTCATTACTTTCATTCATTGTTTTAGATTTTCTTACCTGAAAGTTGGAACTCAAGTTTTTTAGAATTTCAGCAATATCTGGTTCTATCTCTGGAAATGCATGAATCACCCGTTGTGCTTCAATCAAATTAAGTTGAGGTACCAAATATCCACACTCTATACCTCCATGAATTTTTTCAAGAGCCGCCTCGGTTGCTTGTAGATATTGATTTTCTTTATAATTTAAATGACTCATTTGGTCATCAGCAGCAGCTTCAGAGCGTAGCAAATCAATAGCTAATTGAGCTGTTTCACTCGATAAGGTTTCATCCTCAAGAATAGGTTCCTCACTGGGTTCAAAGCTTCCAATTGGTGTCGAAGAATCAGGTACCCCCCATATAGTAGCTGATCTTCTAACAAACTTTTGAACTGCAGCTCTTTCGGTACTGCTCGTACGAAAACCATGACTCATATTCAAGATCCAGTGTAACCGAACGACATCAATAATTGAAGATCCATTGCCATCAATCCCATTTTCAAGCTCTTTGATGAATTTGCAAAATTCGTACCACGTTAGAGATCCTGGAAGAGTACCATTTCCATTATCGTACCTTAAATATTGAAAAAATAGATATTTGAATAGTATTTTTCCTTATAACCAATAAAGCATCAATAAAATTATACCTCCACGGACGAAATAATATTAAAAAATAACGAGAAAATAACCTTGCTTGCTTTTTCCAGGCTTCAGTAAGTTTAGCTGGTTTTATCGGTGGTGGCTTCGGGATATATTTCGGAATCGGCACCTTCATCTTGGATCGGAGGCGGATTTGATGCGTGGCATAAAGCGGGTGTGTTGTAGCAAAATTAAAATAGCCATTAGATGGACGTCCAACACTTCGGCTTTGATCATTTAACTAATCATAAATTATTGAATTGTGGGGATATGAAAAAGGTTAAAAAAAAATTTATATTTAATCTACCTCTTGATAAAACTGATTATCTTCAACTGAGTCCTCGGGACTCAAAGTGATGATTGGTACGGCTACTGACTTTTTTTTCGGAACTACATCGACAATGGAAGCAAACTCATAAAGATTGTAATCGTGGAGTTCTGGTCCCCGGTGAGAGTAGTGAATATGCTGTGGTACAGCAATTTTTCCAGTTATTCCAGTGTAAATGACTGCAGTTGAATGGTCTTCGTTATGATCACTGTTTTCTTCACTTGGTGTAAACACTTGAGGTTCACTTTCTTCGGCAAAAAGGACATCTAAATCATTCATTTCACCATTAGCTGAATTAGTTGTTTTATCAGAACTAGCCAACTCTTCGTCATCACTCGGCTCCTCTTCTTCAAATTCATCTCCAGGCAAATTTTCAAACTCTTGAGCATTATCAATTGAAATTATTGAAGCGGCGTAATCAGGGTGCTCTTCCGCAAACTTAAAAGCTTCGTGAACATAAACTTTAAAAAAAGAGCAAGACGTAAATTCGGCCGGTCCACCTAAGAAATAACATTTTTCAAAATGGAAAAAAGAGCGCTCAATTTTGAAATTACCTAAAATAGCAAGCGAAGCAAATGACGAAGAAACTTCGATAGTGCTACTGATTTGATTGGTAACTCGGTTCAGAAGATGCATAGCCGTCCGTTTATCAGTTCCGCTATCTTCTGCCACAGACGGATAGTTTTCAATTGTTCGTCTTGCGTGATGGATAAGGCTGATGCTATGCGTAATTTCAGTAGGAGGCTTTGTCACATATTTAAGGAGATATAGCAATGTACTTTTCGCTTGTTCTTCACTTCCTAAAATGCTAACATTTGTGTTGCAACCAAGCATCGCCGAAATTGTTCCGTTGTATTCAACAATTAGTCCATTCCTATTTACCAAAACCTGGGTCAGTAGTTCTTTTTGTTCTTGGCGGAGTTGATTGAATTTCGTTAACAGAATTTCAGGAAGATACGTATCAGCTAAACGAAAAAGAAAATTTTTTTAATTAGTATTTTTAGCTTGGTTTACAACCGAAAACATAAGCAATCTTTATTACTGCATAGAATCTAGCTGGTTGCGAAATCGATACCGATAGTAGCGTCGCTAGCGATATTCCCATAGCGAAACTTCGTCTGTCGTTACAGTTTTTGCTGTTCACGAACCTAAGTAACGCTAGCAGCGATACTATCGGTATCGACTCCGTTATCGGTATTAACAGCCCTAACAACCATGCAAAAACCAATGCCAAATGACGAAAATAAATAATTACCCGAAATGAAAATAAAATATGAAAATAGAGGATGTACGAACTTGAATTTCCATATTGGATTGGAGGGAAGGAACGACGCATTAATTCCCACATGATGAGCCTTTTGTCTCTTAATGGAATCGGGATTCTTGAAATATTTCTGCTTCGTTGCGAGTCAATTTCGGGGGGTTGAACTACTTCAAGTAATTTATAGCTTCGATGTCCGTTACTGTCTTCAGCAGGCACAATTTGAGTACACATCGTACTCTTAACCATTGTTTGCGCACGACGCATTCTACAGCCAATTTTTCCAAATTTTCCAACGTGACAGGTATGCGAATGACTATGACAGTTGCAAATAACTACAGTTTTCTGGACATCTTGGTTGAATTTTTCCGGGTTACGTAAAGGATGATGTGCTTTTAAGAGCGAAGGTTTAATTGGCATTACTCCGTTGAATTTGTCGATTAACTGTTCTACGTGGACTGCCAAATCTACTTCAGCCTTAAACATCTCATCGATTGCTTTGGTAACGGTACATAAGAGTTCTGGATAGATGGCTGAATTTTGAAGGAGCTGGCATGGCAAACTTCCCCAATAAACTACATGTAAATGTAGCGAACCTCTGGCCTGTTCTTCTACACATCCAAATGAGGCAATCGGAACACCAAAAACTCCAAAACTTCTGCTCGGTAATGGCACTGTCTTTTTGGAAGAATGCTCTGTTGGGGTCCCAAGCAGAGTGGTAAAAACCGTTTCGGTTAAAAGTCTAAAGATTTCGGCAGCAGCAAGAGGTCCTTTTGCCAAAAGAAATCGTAAATGGTGAGGAGTGATAGGTATTTCTTGAAAAACTGCAACATTATTTTGAATTGCTTCTGATAAGCCGGTTCCATCAGCAAGGAAATTATTGTTATCTTTCTGAGGTAATGAGAGTATGATATTTAAGGTGCCATTTACATCATCTGGAGCGTAAGTAAAAAATATACTAGGAAGTCCAAACATGTAACGCATTCCAATTAGGTTTGATAAAGAAACTGCTCGTTGACTTGAAGTGAATGGAATTCTTGAAGTGCACGACTTGATGTGTACGTTTAATTTGTTTAATAACTTCAAAGAAGAAGTTGATTTAGGATCTTTTGCTGCTTCTTTCTACTGATCAATAAATGCTGGATCATTAACCCACTTGGAAAAAGTGTCAAACGATATTGGATTGCACTTTACCCTGGAAGCGATTACGCGAGAAGCTGCGTGACGTTGAAGCTGGTCGAATAGAACAAAGATGAGACGAATACATGATGAAAAACTTCCGGTAAATTGGAACATCATGTGTCTCACGTAAGATGAAGACACAGTTCCACTTGATTCAAGCCCACAGCCCAAAATGAAGAGAAATGGAAACGTTGAATAAAACAGCCTGTCATTTTCTTCAAATTCATTGAAGGGTGAAGCTTCCCTCTCGATATGAATCTGAAAAATAAAGAAAATATTTGAACAGTAAAGTTGTGTTGTTAATACCGGTAGCGGAATCGATATCGATTTAATGCCGCTCTTGATATAGTAACGCTTCAGTATCGGCGTTACTTTTAAGAACGCCTTTTCAAGTATCTCAAGCCAACAAAACACTATTATAAAGGTTACCTGGCTTATATGTTGGTCAATCCTTTCATTCACGTTTTCGGAATTTAGGGGTTCTCCATGGGACGAATGTAGGACATTAACGTTTGCGGATGTATCTAAGGTTTCTGAAAATATATCAAATAAAAGAATCACTAAATCGGTATGGGTTTACGTGAATATTTACAATAAAAAAATTACCTAAAAGACCCCTTAAAGCTATCCTAACAGATTGTGTTTGGTCCGTAGTTACAGGCAAACTACGAGTTAGGAGAGAAACGGGCAATGGCATGTCTGGATTTTTATCAGAATCTTGAATTTCATCTGTTGGCACATCAGATAATCCTTCTGGGGTTACCAAACGATCGATTTGAATTTCAGTTTCTGCGTCAACTATTGAAGCATTTTCGATTAATTCTACCAAAATATTTTGCAACTTCATATGCATTGCTTCTGTTTCAATGATAGAAGCATTGCGATATAAAGGGTTGAGATGTTTAAGAGCATGAAGCCAAAGATAGACAACATCGACTCGGACGCGCAGTTCATTGACGTCTCCGAAACGAGTTGGAATTAAAGAGTCGAATTGTAGTCGAGAACTGATAAAACAAATCGAGAGAAATTCACCAAAATTTTCCGTTCGAGGATACTCTCCTCCATCTATAAATAATAAATTTAAATTTAGATAAATAAAAGGTCGTTGGAAAGTTTAGGTTAGGTTTAGATAGGTTAGGTTAGGTTAGTACAACATAGTAATTATAGTAAAAAAAATGACTGATTACCAAAATTTGAATTCAATCTCTGAAGTTCCGCCGATTTTGTAGTGCCATCTGGTTGGGGGTACGTAATCACGTGACCCTTTTTGCTTTTTGTCGTTCGGAAGCATTATATCCGTCAAGTTTCAAAATTGAGACATATTGACGACTGCGGCAAATAAGAAGTTCTTCTGAGAGAGTTAACTGTGGAAGTCCTAATCGACCAGGATGACCAAAGTCAATACCAGCAGCGATACAGAGTTTTGGAATTTTCGGTTTACTACTTTTGATATTTCGGTGGCAAGTAGAACAAAGTGAAGCAATACCGTCTTTTACCAGTTCAGGATGAAGATGATAAAGTTTACCTGTTGAGACAAATAACCAATTCAAAGCCCAAAATTAATTGACGAACTATGGTTAGGTAAGGTTAGGTTAAAGAAAACTACTAACCTGAACTCGAAAGGTATACGCTAACACATAGCTGATATGGGTTGGGTATTGCGTAAAACAACAATTGACGTTCTTCGTTTAATTTAAGCAAATCTAATTCAGCGACAGGAACTGGAAGGTAGAGCACTTTGTTCATTTGGAAAGCTCTAATTCCGCAGCAAGCACAGCCCAAAAGAAGGGAGTCTTTGTCAAAACACTACTGCTAAATTCATCGACGATTCTACCGCGAGTCACGAATGTCAAAATTCCCTTCAACTTCACGTTTCAGTTCTTCAAGTAAATTTCTTTCTTCTTCCGGAGTAGACCCATAAAGCTTAGCTGACGCGGAAAATCTGTTTTGTCCAGAATTTACAGCCAAAGCTAATAAAGCAACGATTGGGTCTTTTTCAAAATTCACTAGTTTTTGGGCAGATGGTGTCTCTTTACAATGAAGGTTTAATATAGGAGCTTGCGTATTTGACGACAATACGGGATGCAGGTTAAATATTGGATCTTGAATACTTGTCGACAATACTTCAATCTCTAATGGAAGATTTTGATTTGCTTCTGTGATCATTTCACCAAGTTCAATAAAACCTTCACCCACCTTAATAAAATAATTTAATAAGAGTAAACAAAAAACAGTAAAATCTCACGTTGAAGAACAGGTTTACCTCAACTTCAATGTCAACAAAATTGTTTTCCTGCAATCCCTGAGAATTTGAAGCGGAATTTTCAGAGGTCTAAATATTGAAGTTAAGAAGCAGAAAGAAAATTAATTATTATATTAAATCATAAAAAATTGAATCAGGTATACTTTTCGTTTTTTATTATTTTTTGAGGCGAATGATCCCTTCCTCGAATTAAAAGTTTTCCTACCTTTTGGAGGCATTTTTAAATCAATTTAAATACGTTACTGGAAAGAGGGAAATAGCCTTGGCCTTCAGAATCTCCAGTCAATCCTTACATTTAAAAAATAATGTTATGGATTAAATTTTAAAAATTGAAAAGGAAAACTAAACCCAAATGGAATAAATCATGTTACCAGAAAAAACAGTAAATTGGCCTTGAGACTGTTCCTAAAACAAAGAAAATGAAAAATAAGTTAGAGTTAGGGTCTGAAACACTACCTTTGCTTTTCAATATTCAACAAAAGAAGTATGGGTAGGGGATTACAAAATTCTGAATATGTAAGGGAGGGGGGAAGCAAAAGTGCATAACGAGCCATTACCTAAGCATCGTCGACCTGAAAATGTATTGAAGGAAAACAGGCTAGTTGAACCATACTCTCAGTGGTATGAACACGCATTCTCTGGGCTTGCCTAATTAACACCATGTCATTTAGGGCGTTAAAAAGAAAGATAGAAGAAAAGGGAAAAAGTAATGGCGAAAAACGTGCCCATTTTAGCTCAGGCGAACTTCCTACAACAAAAGGTTTTGCGGATATTCCTCTGGGTTTTCTAGAGTAAGTGATAACATTTTTAACTATGTAAATCCTAAAAAGTAATATCTATTAAAATTTTGTAGAGGGCCTATTAAATGTCGAGTTACTCATAAAGTTACTTTCTTAACGCATTCGAATACTTGCCTTATAATAAATTTGATTGACGGAAATGGTGACGAAATCCGTCTCAACGTATGGGGCCCAGAGAAAACTACAAAATATGTGGATAAATTTGAAGTAAGTTTGACAAAATATATAACATTATAAATTAGGTAGGAAAAGTTCACCTAATAAGAAAAGTTTTAGTTATTACGAGCACTAAGGAATACTCCAGGATCTTAAACAAAAGAACGTTAGTGTCAACACAGTCGACTACAGTAAGTTTATTTAAAATAACACATTGTAAAATACATTAAAAATTTGACAACCTGCAGGTAAGTTTAGTGAATGCTATAGAAAACGAAGAATTTCCTGACTTAGCTTACAATTATATGTCTGTTAGCAGCATTGGGGACATTGCTGATCGAGAAATAATTGGTGAGGAAAATTTAAAAAAAACTTACTTCAATTAACAAAATTTTTTTGTCTAGATGTAATAGGGATCTTCTACAAAAAAAAGAAGAAGGTGATACCACTGCAGTCCTATACCAAAGAAGAGCATAGTATTAAAATTTTGGACTACAAGGTGTAATAGTTTCTAGACTGTGTATTTGCCAGTAAACTAAATCTACTTAAGACGATACAACCATGCACTTATATACCACAAGATTGAAGGTTAAGAAGGGAGGGGTTTACAATAACTTTTACTTTTATCATTAACTATTATCCGCAGGGGAGGTTGCATTCGTGACGACCTTCTTGCTGGGTGGGGCTGCTGTTGCTAGGAGGAGTTGCTGCGGTCTATTACATTCCTTCCCCCCTTCGGCAAGAAGAAATTGGTCCTCCAATTTTTCTCTTTGTCTTCTGATTTTCTTCTTCTCCTTACTTCTCTTCGGCATGTGGCGTGGCAATGGTTAGGTGAAAACTTGTTTTTTACCCGTCACCTACTTTCTTTCCTTCACCGTTATTCTTGTTTGTTGGGCTACAGTATGAGGCACAAAATACAAGATATGTTTTCTATACCGTTATTCATTGTCTTTATGTTAATAAAGTGTTAGTTAATAATTGATGATCTACGTTCCTTTTTACTGGAATGCTACTGCAGATTTCAATCGTTTTTTCTTGTATGCTTTTCTTCTCTTCTCTTCTTTTAGTTTTTTCTTGCCGTTCTTTTACGTCGGTTCTTGGTTTTCTGTCGTTCATTGTCGTTTCGTGTCTTTTGTTTTGAGTTTTAAAATGGAGGTTGACTCTTTACAATTTTTGTTGCGCCATCGGGGCAATTTTGATGATGTTTTGCATCTGATGGGGGTGTTGTTGTTTTCTTCGCCGTCTCGTTTCTTTGCTCGATTTCGACCCGAGGACAAGGAATTGGTAGTGCAGTTGCTGTTGTTTTCACTACTCAATAATCCCTGTGCTCCTTCCTCTGCTTGCGATTTTGGCTTTCAGCGAGTTTGGATCGGTGATTATTACTACGTGTGAGTTGGTTTTCCTTTTCTTTCTTTTTTTTTTTTAGGTTTCCGATTTTGTTAACGTATTGTTATTATCTGTTTTTTAGCCGATATCCTGGATATGCGAGATACCGCGATCTTTATCCTCAACATCTCGCTAGGTTGTTGTGGTGGTTGGAGTCAGGCGAGGATATTTTCTATCCCACTTCTCGGTCTGCGGTGTTTTTACCGGAATGCCTGCTGGAGGAATTCGAAGATTCTGTCTAATGAATGCAATTTTGTTGTCGTAATATTTTCATTTTAGTGTTTTTGTTGTAGTAGTGGTAATAAACTTTTGTTGGTTCTTTTAATTTTTTGTTTTGCTTCAGTTTTATTCATTGTCAAAAGCTTTTCTCTTGCGGCTTCTTATACATTTCCAATCTTCGAATATGTTTCTTCTATGTTCATCAAACGCGTAATCCCGCGGGGTATTTCCATTGACATCCGTTATGTCTGGATCTGCTCCGTGTTCCAATAAGATATTTGCTATGTGATCTTGCCTATACATTATGGCTAGGTGTAGGGCCGTATAGTTTCCTGGTTTAGTCGTTTGATTGATGTTAATGTGAATTTTCCTTTCACATGCTGCCCTAGCGAGAGTGTTGTTTCCATGTTTGGCGGCATAATGTAGGACGGTGCTGTTGTCCTTTGCCATTTGTGCAACGTTGGAACTTATCCACAAATAACTAGCCACTTCTTCATGCCCGTAGGCGATGGCGCCCATTAGTGGTGTTTCTCCAAGGCTATTGTACGATGAAAACTTGTATTTGTGATATCGTAATATCCTGATCAAGAGCTTGTTATTTTCTGCTGCCGCTCTATGTGCAATGGTCTGGCCATCCTCTTCTATATCTGGGTCAGCTCCGTAGTCTAACAGTAAATCCGTTATGTCCAGTTTTCCCGCTTTCACGCTTGTATGAAGTAGTGTTTTGTCGTTAAATTTCTGGTTTAGAAATTCTGCCTTCGGATGGTAATCCCATGCAGCGGGGCCCAATTTCTGGATGATACACCTTCTTATTTCTTCCCTTGGAGCGTCTATCATTTCTAAGAAAATTTCTTGCTCACGTAGTCGTGTGATGGCTTGCGTTCGTTTCTGAACGGCATCTGCTCTTGCTGCCGATAAAGTTGGGTGCGTTTTCATCGCACAGTTGCTACATTTAGATAGTGTTGCCTTTTGTGTAGTATTTGGATTAAATTCGAACGTTGTTTTTGTTTTGTTTTTTTGGTTTTTTTTTGTTTTTTTTTTAATGTTAGTTGTTTTTAGATTCAACTTCTGTTGAGCATCTGCAAAGGTCTTCCCATACCATTCCATAACCCACAACGTAAGTGCAAGTCGTGTGTTTTCCTGTGCATTTGCGAGCTTGATCGGATTCCCAGTTTTCTTCCATGACAGGATAAATATTACGTTGTTTCGGTGCGCTTGGTTGAGCCGGGCGTGATTGTGTGGGTCTTTCCATGGTAAGAGGTGTAGGAGCCGTCATCCTAGTGAACGGTTGCTCTATTATTTCTTCCGGTGGTTGAGTGCTTGAATTTGGGATCATTGATGTTAATTTGTGCGCTTCTTCCGTATTTATTCCATATCGTCTTAATCTTCTAGCTTGTCGGATTTTTTCCATGATTCTTGTAAAAGGGTCACAGATGATCAATATGCGTAGGGATATGATGAATACAATGAATCCTATGATAGATAGGATAAGAATTTTTAATGTGTCGAACCATGAGAACATGGTTCCTATCTGATTATCCTGTTTTTCTGACATTACTATGTCAGAAACAGATTTTGAATTTGATTCTTGCATTAGGCCTACTAGATCGTTTAAGATATTTAATTGTTCTATTTCCATTGTTTCATGCGCTGGATGGCTCTTCAGACTGTAGTCGAAATCATTCAGGTGCAACTCTTCGAACTTTGTGATAAGGTCTAAGTTCGGTATTTGAATGCTTGCTTTTTGTTTTACCCATTCTCCATCTGTTGAATTGTGTTCCCAGGTGTGATGGAATCCATTTAAATTTACCAAATGAGTTTTCCAAAAGCAATCGGAATATGGATGTATGGACCATCCATCTACTCCAATTGTGCAGTTTTTATCTTCATAGGTAAATAATGGTTGAAATCCACATTTGGATTCTTTTGCGGAGATGAAAATCCGTTTGGTTTCACATTGTTGGAGCGTCATCGCTTGTCCGAAGCCTTGCAGTCTCGTACAGATGGGTAATCCGAGCGCTGAAGCAGCAAGAATTCCGTTACTTTGAGCTAAAATCACCGCTTGAGTTTTCTTTATCGTTGATAGTTGACAATATACGTCGCGAATTTCTTTTGCAAGTTTGTTTTCGTGTTCTGTTTCTATAATTATTTTATATTGCTCATGCATTTTTGAAATATCGAATTTAATTTGGTCGCCGAATTCTTCTATATTTTGGGGTAGACCGCTTTCTGTTTCGTTTTTTGTTGGTACCTCCGGTACTTGTTCTAGTGTTAAAGATGCTGCCTCGGGTATTTCTTGAAGAGATGTTTTTTCAGTGTCCTCAATAATTTCCATTATTGCATCTTCCATACCGGTGTGATTTTTCGTAACTGGAGGATCTTCTATTTTTTCAGTTGTTGTGTTATTTTTTGTTGAATTGCTTATTACTTCAGTTGTTGTTGTCGTCGCCATAGTTGTCGTTGATGGTAGTGCAGTGGACGTGGTTTCAGTTGTAGTTGATGGCAATGTAGGTTCAGTACTCGGAGTTGTAGGCCTAGTGGTTGTAGTTGTTGGCTCAGTAGTTGTAGTTGTAGCCGTGGTAGTTGTAGTTGTAGGCAGGGTGGTTGTAGTTGTAGGCTTATTTGTTGTAGTTGTAGGCTTATTTGTTGTTGTAGTTGTAGGCATAGTAGTTGTAGGCGTAGTAGTTGTAGACTTTGTTGTTGTAGTTGTAGGCATAGTAGTTGTAGTCGTAGGCTTATTTGTTGTAGTTGTAGGTTTTGTTGTTGTAGTTGTAGGCTTGGTTGTCGTAGTCGTAGGCTTAGTTGTGGTAGTCGTTGGCTTAGTAGTTGTTGTAGGCCTAGTTGTCGGTGGTGTGCTTTTAACGGTCGTTTTCATGGCTGTTGTGGCTATTGTTGTTTTCATTGTGGTTGTGCTTAATTTTGTAGTCGGTTTCGCTGTCGTTGTGGTGCTGGAAGTAGATGAGATAGATTTTTGTGTGGTGGGCGTGGTTAAGTTTTCGTTGTTTGCTTTACTTTCTCTTTTGAGAAGAGGGGGTATAAGTGGGAGTTGTGTTCCGTCCAATGATTGTTGAGTGTGAAGCGCTATAATGGCTGCTGCTGAAAGCGTCCGTATTTGGTGCGGGTTTCGATATTCGAAGTTAAACTGTTGTTTTCTACTTGAACCGTGGCAATGTCCTAAACTCAGACGTCCTACTTTTAGTGTGAGACATTTTCTGTCTGACGTCGGTGAATGTAGGCCAGTTCTGTCTGTTGCCATAAGCTGTCCTGTGTGTTCGAAAGTGCCCCAAATTGAATTGGTGTTGGCGCATTCCTGTAGAATAAGCATCGTTGTGTTTGCCTTGACGCAAGCATTAGTGTTGAACGGTCTGATGGTGAAATCAGACGTATACTCGAAAGCTTGGCCTTTGTTAGTTGCTTTACTGCAGTTTCCTACGGATACTTGTGATTGCACCAGGGGATCGTTACTTGTGATAAATGTTTTTAGTTCTTCTTGACATTTTGTCCAATCTGCGTCACAATCTTCCATGGTTAGTTGTTTTTCAAGCCCATGATGTGTGACACATTTCCCGTTTGCATATTGTCCATTTTTCAACAATCCCCAGGCGATCATGTCCCAGATGATGTTTCCACTACCGTGATTTGCTTTCAAGATACCGCCAAATATGGGTGAGTTGATTGTAATTGTAATTGCTCTTCGTTGTTCTAATCGGACTTCTTGAATAGGGTCATTCCACCCAAAATGAATTTTTTTTTGCGCGGTAGATCACCGATTTGCCTGATTTTTTAATAGCGTGTTTGTTAGGTGTTTATTATTCACTGGGTAAAAGGAAAAAAATTTCCTATTTACCGGAAGTGAGCAAAAAAATGCCAAAGTTCCGCACTTTTTCATTTTTTTAATGGCCTTTTATTCACTAAATCGGCCGTATCTCCCGAACCGTTTGAGCTAGAGTAAAAATAAAAGAACAAAAAGAAAGAATTTGTTTTTCTCTTTTAAATGCTTTTTTTTCAAAGTGAAATTCAAAGAAGTTAAAACTAGGCTACAGTGATTTTAAGTTTTAAAGTTTAAAAAATCGTAGCTCATATATGGCAAATCCGATTTTATTTTTTTTTGCACGCATCGATAGCCCTTGAGTATGCGTTTTTCTTGTAAAATTTCTAAATGTTACCCGTTCCTCGTTTGTCTATTATGAATTTTTAAAATTGTCAAATTGTGTCCGATCTTTTACGCAGAAATGCCCTTCAATCGCCAAGAGGGGTCTCGAGAGACCTCTCGAAAAGGGGGGCGCGAAGTAAAGGCGCGATGTTTAAATGATTTTTCATTTTATTTAGAAATTCATAAAAAAGCAGTTTTAGAAACCATCCGCCATGCGGTTAGTATATTTAACAGAAATTACATCATATTCTTCTTGGTTAATTTTTAAAATTCTGGGTAAACGAGTAGTGTGACGAAGATAATCAATTTTTAACAAAACACTATGAATTGAAACCATGGCGAAATCTTTCGTAGGCTTGTAGCCTCTAATGAAACCAAACTCACCATCGGGAGACATAAATTTTACTTTAAATTCACTGTTGACTAAATCTATTGAACAAATTTGCGCGATATACCACAATCCATTTTCTTCGTATATGCAAGCAATAAAATCTTTAACGACACACGTATTAAGGTCAAAGATGTTTCGATCGGGCAGTACATCATATACTTTAAAATCTGATTCGGGACCAGAAAGGGGAAAAGCCTTCAGTTGGAATGAATTTATCGGAATATAGCAATGCAAAGAACGCGTTCCCTGAACCACGATAGCTTCGCCCATTCGCCTTTCAATAGTAGCCGCATTATTTTTAACTACATCGGAACTCACATAAAAAGTTTTAATATTATCTACATTTTCTTTTGCCCAAAGAAAAAGTTGCTCCGGGTTTGTTATTTGATTGTTGCTGTGCCTCTGTAGACTGGCTAATCTCGCTAAGCGTTTCAATGTGCCGCCGATTCCATCACAAGCGCTTTTGCCATGACACGATGCAAAAAAATGCCATTCGACCTTCAAACCAAAATCAGCTTCGTGACTGCATAAATTAGCAAAATTCTTTTTGTTTTTATATTGGCTGGCTGCCCCGTCTGTAAAGTAAATCACTTTTTTAATTAAAGGATTGATTTCTTTTAAATGACTCAAAACGGGGCGCAAAAAAGCATGGACAGTTAGGGTGTCATGTGTTACATGGTTACTTATAACGCAAATCGGAATATCAAATGGAGAGCCATCTTCTTTTTTCATGTATGCCATAAATGGCAGTAAAGTTGCGTGCTCGTTCATCCAATAATAACCTTGAATTGCGTCTTGAATGATAAATGCGAAATTCTCAGAAAAATCGCTTACTAATACGCAAGAATCGTGATCTATGTTTGCCTTACAATTAGCGAAATAAGCACTCTGAGAGCGTGCAATAAAGTGATGCTTTGTCAAATTGCCTACAAGTTTAACGAGAGACTCAATGAACTCATCCTTCTCCTCCGTGATAGTTTCAAGTTTGCTGCCATCGGTCTGTGTCCACTTTTTGTAAATAATCTCGTCGCCTTCTTCTTCTGTCAAGTCAAGGAGAAACTCGCGTAACCTTTCTGGTTCGGGACAAGATGAGCAACGTTCCATCATGCAAGCCTTTTAAAAATTTTAGACATATTGATTAAATTTGAAATTATTAATTGTCAGCTATCGTCATACCTGATTATAAACTGAGCAAACCAATTTGTCCATAAAATAGTGTCGTTCGTCGACATGGATGGCAGCCAACATCAATTTAACATTTTGGTGATACACACAAACGCACACAGAGTGAGTTCCGCTTGATCCGACCGTAATAACATGCGCTGGTCTGAGGGTCGCAAAAATGGATAATCTAAACAATTTCAATCCGTCGGCATTAAGTTTCTTCTTATAATCCCTATGCAACTCATCGATGTTAACTAATAGCAAGGGCTTTTGGATCTTTAAGCGCTTTCCGTTGCTTTGTTTAACACTCTTTACGTTCTTCATACCAGGAAGCTGTCTGCTATACTCGTCGGACGTGTAGAACTCAACAATTCTCCTTTCGTCATCTGTGGATAATATAATTGGTCGTATTGATTCTTTTTTTAAAATATTTGTAAATTAAGCTATTAAAAAAGAGCATCAGAGTGCACTGCTCTCGCTTTAGCGGATTTTGTTGTTGTTGATTTTTACCTTCCGTTACGCTTCCTTTTCGCTTGATACTAGATTTAACATTGGGTAAAATGTCGCAGTTTTCCCGCTTTAGAGCAGATGCCTTAGCTGCGGCACCCAAACTCACGCCAAAATATGAAGCTGTTTCAGCTTGCGTCCAGCTAGCAGGCGCTAAGGTGAGGAGAGAATATTTTTCTTTTCGGTTCGATGACAATTGTATCTAAATAACACCGATACACGTAAAAATCAGTAAATTTTACGTAATGAAGGCGATTGAAAGAACAATAATAGACACAAAACTGGTTTTACCTTATCTCGAAGCTCTGTCATTAAAAGGGAATAATCTTCTAATTTAAGGTTCGGCAATCCGTCTGATTCAGTCATAACGTTCCGCTTAACGGAGTCCATAACTTTCTCAAAGACATTTAAGCGTCTTTCTTTAGATAACCTGGTGATATTTTCTATTGGACTTATGACAAATGCGTCAGCCAAAGCACTTATAACTTTTCTTGGTGTGACTGGCATGTTGAGATTGTATTCGTCATCGATGGAATTCAAAGGAGAATCACAAATCATGTCACGTTCAACAATTGGTTCAATGTTTTCGTCATTTAGAAAATCTTTTGCCTGTTTGAAACATCGCGGACATAGTTTTTTTCCAGGGATAAGACGAATATTTCCTGTGGCCGTAAACACGGAGTCACTGAGATCAAGACATATAACAGAAACTCCCTTGCTAGTCTTTTTCCCGTGTTTAGAAAACGGATCACAACACTTCTTTTGACTTTTCGCGTTTCCATAATGAATAAAAAAAACATAATAATGATGAGCACAAATCGTTTTAATATTTTCGGACTGAACGCGCAATTTTATCACTCTTTGGTCAGTGTTTTGCAGATCACTTATCAACGTAAAGCAAACTTTGTTCGTATGAATTACTTGATGGCAATCATCGTTAACCTGAGAAATATTTCCAACACAACAGTTCTCTATTTTTTCAGCCATGCTGAGACAGTAAAAACACACAACATCGCAAGACAGAAGCTTATTTCAAACTGAAAAGGTCATAATATTGAACTGAAGACGACGGCAGAAAAAGAAACAGACGTAACTATAAACTACTAACAATTTAAGTTGTTTATATTTGAAGCTTGTTAAGTTTGAAACACCGCGCCTTTACATCGCCCCCCCTTTTCGAGAGGTCTCTCGAGACCCCTTGAGACCCCTTGGCGATTGAAGGGCATTTCTGCGTAAAAGATCGGACACAATTTGACAATTTTAAAAATTCATAATAGACAAACGAGGAACGGGTAACATTTAGAAATTTTACAAGAAAAACGCATACTTAAGGGCTATCGATGCGTGCAAAAAAAAATAAAATCGGATTTGCCATATATGAGCTACGATTTTTTAAACTTTAAAACTTAAAATCCGTGTAGCCTAGTTTTAACTTCTTTGAATTTCCCTTTAAAAAAAGCATTTAAAAGAGAAAAACAAATTCTTTTTTTTTGTTTTTTTATTTTTACTCTAGCTCAAGCGGTTCGGGAGATACGGCCGATTTAGTGAATAAAAGGCCATTAAAAAAATGAAAAAGTGCGGAACTTTGGCATTTTTTTGCTCACTTCCGGTAAATAGGAAATTTTTTTCCTTTTACCCAGTGAATAATAAACACCTAACAAACACGCTATAAAAAAATCAGGCAAATCGGTGATCTACCGCGCAAAAAAAAATTCATTTTGGGTGGAATGACCCAATATCCTGCAATGTTACTTCGGGAAAATTTTCTATAACATCCGGATTGGTATTTATTGTTTGAAAAAACCACTGCTGGTTTTTTCTGGTATCTCCTTCCAAAGCACACTTTTCCAATTTTAAGGTTTCGTCGACCCCTACGGTAAGACACATTTCTGATTCTTGGGAAATTAGATAGCTGTTCTCTTTTTCTAAAATCCACCTCGTTGATTCCTCTGAACAGGCTGCGGCAAATACGTAGTCGTGTGTTGTCTCCGTTATGCAGATATGAGTATTTTGTACGCGTATCGTTTGGTCGACAATGTACTCAAATTTCGATCCTGATGGGAGAGGGTCGTCCTTTGAAAGTTGACTGTACGTTGTCAAAGGGTTTCTGCTTCCGGATTCGTAAGTAATGTATATTGTTGCATCCTTTTGTACGATTTTTCCATCTTCCTTGATTATCTTTGGTCTTCTATGTGCCAATCTTAGAGTTCCCCAGGCGTATGAAATACTGTAGAGGCGAATCCCAAGTTTTTCGTCTTCAACTTGGGTGTCGAAAAGAAAGTGCACTTCTTGAAGAAGAGAACGTTGTGGTCTGGATTTGTATAACTCTCTGTAGTCTTCGCACACGGGTGTGGCAAGGTTGGTATTTTTAAGGCATGTTGCGATTGTGTTCTTGAACATTTCATACAAAATTTTTGTTGTTTCTGCAGGAAACGTCAAGTACGTTAGAGGGATTCCAACCACTTTATGTCCTACTGATACGATATCCTTATCTGGTTTGTTAAGAAAAGATATTTCAATCTGCCGACTGGTGTCGTAAAGGCGGCTGGAGTTATCCGACTCCGGTTCTCGAGGAAGTTCCAGGTATCCTTTCCCTTTTAGTAACGTCTGAGTGTATGAACTGTTGGTTGTTCTTTCTCCCCACACGATTGCATTTTGATTTTGGATGAATTGTCCTTCCTGTTGGGTGGTGTTTAGTAATCCGAAAGGGCTTTCGATTGGACTGTCTGGTTTCTCCTGACGTAGCGTGATCTGTTCCGCTATACAGTTTAGTGTTTGGTATTCCTTGATGGCGTACCATTTTCCTTCTCCTGTAGGAGTGGCTGTGAAACTGAGTCCCGTCGGTCCGGTTTGCATGTTATTGGCGCCATATTTTTTATCGTTGACCATCCGCCAACACTCCAAAGGGGTGATTGGTATTGTTTCTTGGGAGTAAACTGTATCGAAGGATCCAATCCAGAACGACCCGGTTATTTTCTTTGTTTTAGTCCACTGTCGACATGTCCAACCTTTCCAAGTGGCTGCTGGTTTTTGCTTGGTTACTAAGGTGTAAGTAGAAGGTATCCTTGGTAAATGTTGTGTTTCTGGTTTTTCATTGTCACAGTAGTAAGGCAATTCGAAGTCTAGGATTCCTCGTATTTTCATGTTGTTACAATCGCAGACGGATGCGTAGATAGGGTAAGTAGGGTTAAGTGAATGAAGAAGGCAAAGAAGGAAGAGTAATGTCTGCATCTGTGAAAAATGAAAATGTTTAGTAATCCGGTCCTTGATATCGTCTTCTTAAGTGGTATTGGTGATTCGTTATAGGATCGTTTCGGTTATGGTAAAGGTTAGGTATTGTATGGTTTTTTGGTTCTCCTTCGTTCCTGCGTGGTTTGATGTTCGTCTTCACTGGATGTATCAGCTGCTGCTTCCTTGGTCGGCCTGGTCGGCGTTGGTGAATTGTTGGTTGTCGTTGGGATTCAACATTTTCTGGTAGGTTTTGTAGTATTTCTTCTTCCTTAGTTGTTTCTTGTTTTCTTGGTATGTAAAGTTTGAGACGGTTGGTATGTACGATAGATTTAAGTTTTTGTTTTCAGTGTGCTGGATCTCGTAGTTGATATCCGAGAAGCTTCTTGAAATTTGAAATGGTCCGTTCCATCGATTTATGAATTTTCCTGCTGCTGGTGGCGCCTTCAGTAATACGTAGTCACCTATGTTGTATTTAATAGTTTTCGTGGTTACGTCGTAGTATTTTTTCTGTCTTGTTTGGGATTTGAAGAGATGTTCTCTTGCCAGTTTTTGAGCTTTTTCCCATTGCTGTGAATACACCATACTAGTATCTTCATAGGTCTCGTATCTTCTGTTAATCTTGATATCATTGGGCATTATTGGTTCTCGTCCGAAGAATGGAAAGAATGGTGTTTCTTGAGTTGAAGCTTGTTTTGCTGTGTTGTAAGCAAAAGTAACGAACGGAAGGTATTTGTCCCAGTTAGCAGGTTGGTCTGAGACATAACAAGCTAGCATGTCACAGAGAGTTCGATTGAACCTCTCAACTAATCCATCAGTTTGTGGATGATAGGCCGTAGTCCTTATTTGTTTGACTTTGAATAGTTTACACACCTCTTGTATCAGACTGGATAGAAAGTTAGTACCTTGGTCTGTTAGAACTACTTCTGGAGATCCATATTTGGTAAATATTTTATTAACTAAAATCTTCGCAATTGTTTGGGCAGTTTGATTTCTCATTGGAACTGTAAAAACAAACCTACTGGCATAATCTGATATAACTAATATATATCTGTATCCCTTAGCGCTTTCTTGAATTGGGCCCACTATATCCATTGCGATCCTTTCCCACACTCCTTCAACTAAAGGCAAAGGGTGCAATGGTGCTTTACTTCCACCTACCGCTTTTCTTTTATTGCACATCAAACAACTTTTAACGTATTCTTTTACGGAAGTACGCATGCATGGCCATGTGTACTGTCTCTGAAGTCTAGCCAACGTTTTTCCTACTCCTAAATGTCCTGCCAATATGTGATCGTGATTTTCCTTCAAAATTTGTGGTACCAGTCTTACTGGCGTTACAATTCTTCTTCTGGTATCTACTAATAGTCCTTTGTCGTTTATTTTAAATTTATTTTTAACGTCATTACTTGGATTGGCCTTTGCCATTTCTTTTAATATTGTTCTGCAATACTCATCTTTGTGTTGGAGTTCTATCCATTTTTCCGTGTCCTTGGACTGATTAATTTCCGTTTCAAAAATTACTTGTTTTGTTCTAGTTTCCTTGGTTTCGTTTTTTACTTCTGGTTTCTCTTTTGTACCTGTTGACCTTGTTTCTACTTTCGCTAGCGGCACTATTGGGGTGCGACTAAGTGTGTCAGCATTTTGGTGTGACTTTCCTGGTCGGTACCGAATAATGATATCAAATTCTTGGATCTTAAGAGCCCATCGAGCTAATCTTCCTGCTGGTTCTGTCTTACTCATTAACCATTCTAAAGGTCTATGATCTGTAAATACGGTAAACTTACGCCCGTATAGATACGTCCTAAACACGTCGATGGCATGGATTATTGCGTATGCCTCTTTCTCTGTGGTTGACCACTTGGCCTCGCGGTCGTTCAGATGTTTAGAGGTATAGGCTATGACGACTTCTACGTCGTCTGATTTACGAAGGTCCTGTCCGTCGGACTCCGCTAAATCCGCTGATTGAGGTGGAGGTTGTATTTGAGCCAAGACTGCTCCTATTCCATATCCTGAAGCATCCGTGTAGATGATAAATTCTCGAGAAAAATCCGGATAACCTAGAACAGGTCTAGTGATGAGACAGTTCTTAATACATTCAAAGGCGTCCCTTTGTTCCCCCCCCCCCATTTCCATTCCGCTGACTTTCTAGTGAGCGCAGTTAGTGGATGGGCTTTATCAGCAAAAGCCCGAATAAATTTTCTGTAGTAGCTGGCTAGACCTAAAAATGAGCTCAATTCTTTTACGTTTTTGAGAGCGGGATATTTAATAATCGCGTCTAACTTTTTTGTACTTGGTGTTATTCCTTTCCCGGATACGATGTATCCTAAATAATCTAATTTTTCTTTAAAAAATTCGCACTTCTTCCTTTTCAACTTTAAACCCGCTTGTTTAAGGAGTCTAAAAACTGCTTCCAAGTGTGTCACATGATCAGTAATTGAGTTACTGAACACTATGATGTCATCTAGGTAAACCAATGCGAATTTGTACAATACCGTTTTCAATATGTTATTCATTGCTCTTTGAAAAGTGCTGGGTGCATTTGTTAAACCAAATGGCATTCGATTAAATTCGTATTGGCCAAATTCACAAATGAAAGCTGTTTTGTGTTTATCACTTTCTTCTATTTCTATCTGCCAGTAGCCGCTTAGTAAGTCCAATGTAGAAAAATAAACCGATCCGCACAACGCGTCAATTGTGTCATCTATCCTAGGTAGAGGGTACTTATCCTTAACCGTAATTTTGTTCAAAGCTCTGTAGTCGATGCACATTCGCATTTCTCCATCTTTTTTAGGTACCATTACTATGGCTGCAGCAAAAGGACTGTGGCTTTCTCTTATTATTTTGTTACTTAGCATTACCTCTATTTTAGTCTTAACTACAAGTTTTAGGGATTCGGGTGTTCTTCGCAGTCTTTGATTAATGGGAGCGTTATGGCCTATGTTGATGTGATGTTTCACTTGTGTAGCTAGACCCAAGTCGGATTCTTGGTCTGCGAAAAGATCTTCGTGTTTCTTTAGTAAAATTTCAATTTTAGTTTGTATGTCGTCTGATACATTGAGTGCTTGTTCTTCTTTTTCAACAATCTTAGCTATCTGCTTAGTTTTATTATTAAAGTCTAATTGAGTGAAGGATTCTAAATTACGATAATCTTGTTGTGTAAGATCTTCGTCTTCTCTATCAATCGGGATTAGTGGTATATGGATGCCTGCTTTGCTAAATGTTACGCTATAAATGGGCATGGTATTACTTCCAAAATTATGTTCTACTCCAAAGTGATCATAACATATTTGACGATTTCTAGTGTTAATCTTCACATTATTGTTAGATAAGAAATCTAATCCTAAGATGCATTGTTCATTTAAGTTTTTCATAACATAAAAGTGATGGTTAATAATATGATTATCATTGATAATAACTGAAAATTCAAATTTCCCTATCGATTTAAGTTCTTGTCCCGACACCGTTCTAAAAATAGGAGGATTCGCATTTTCTACTTGATTTAAGTTCTCATTACACTCTAGAGTATCCAATATTTTACTGGATACTAAGCTAGCGGCTGCGCCAGTGTCCACTAAAGCTATGATTTCCTTATTAAAAATTCTAACGGGAATACGTTTCAGTTTTGGAATTTCTACTTCTACATCTGATCCTAAATTGTATGTTAGTTGGGAGTTACTGATTGGTTTTATGGTGTTTATCGAGGACCTTGGTTGTTGGTACGTGCCATATCTGTCCAACATTCTCTTGCAATATGTCCTCTTCGGTTACACTTGTAGCAGGTTATTTCTCGCTTTTCAGTGATTCGAGGGTTGTTGCTAGTGTGTTGTTGCTGCTGTGGATGTTGGTTGCTGGTATAACGTGCTTGTTGTCTGTAGTTGTTTGGTCCACTGTAGTTTCCTTGTCGGTTGGGGTAGTCGTTCCGATATGAGGGACGTTGGTGAGATGGAAATCTGGTTGGCCTGTATCCTGAAGGATTATAATTTCTTCGTCCTGACGAATTGTAATTTCTGCGGTAAGGACTGTTGTCTCTGTTTCTACTTAGACTTCTTTCTCGACTTGATTCTCGGCTGTTATGACTGTCAGCAAATCGCACTCGCGAATCACGTGATCTTGAGTAACGTTCACTTGGACGTGGTCTTCTGTTTTCGTATTGGTCAGTTGCAGCTATGGTAACGTCGTTTTCCTGTGAGGATCCACGTTTCGTATTAGTACATTTTAATTCTGACAGAGCATCTGATAATTTTTGCTCAAGTAGTTGGATTTTATCGTCTTGTTGTTTTTCGTGATGCGTTATCCCTGCTATAACGGCTGACATCTCCTTGTCGTCTGTAGCTTCTTTTGTGTGTAGAATTTTTTCAGAAATGAAAAGTTGTTTACATAATGCGTCAAAGTCTTCTGTGTTTTCTGGCATTCGTAGATAAAGTTCTGCTTTATACTTTGGTAGTAATCCTTGTAGTAGGATTTTGCTTTTTCTGTGATCCCTCATCTTTTTCACTTTGTTTAGTAATTGTCCTTCAATAATAGTTTGGTTATGGTCAGCCCTTTCTTCTTTACCAGCGATGGTATCGTAGAGATTATTTAACCTTGACACAAAAGCTCTGCAGTTTTCTTCCGGTTTTTGAGTTAATTTTGAAAGTTTTTTCTCCAGCGTAGCTAAGTCGTAGGTGTCTTGAAAACGTGTTATTAGTGCTTCTTTCCAATCCTGGTAATTTAGATCATCGCCTTCCTCTTCAGCGTAGTTTTCATGCCATCCGAAGGCTTCGCCTTTCAATCGATCAGAAAAGAAACGTATCTTTTGATTGTCGTCCCATTCATTGTTTCGTGCTACGTGTTCGGCGCCGCGTAGCCACTCTGATATTAATTTATCAGTGCTTTTTCCTTTAAAGATTGGAATTGCCTTTTTGTCTTCTCTGGAAAATAGCTCTCCTAAGGCCTTCACTATTGGCTGAGTGAAGTACCTGTTCACTTTCTTTGCGTCTTCGTCGTCCTGCTCAGTTGCTGGAATATCGTCATCCATGGGATTTTTCTTGCGGGTATTCGCGAACGTTTTTTCCGAAGTGTCCTCGTCGTCGTGTGTTACGCCCATGTCGACCTTCTTTTTAAGCTGCTGGTTTTCTTGCTCCAAATAGATGATTGTTTTGTTTAAGTGTTCTATTTGCGTTTTCAGGTTTTCTATTGTTTGTTCAAAATCGTTTGCTTGTTCTATTTCCAGCTCGTAGTGGAGTGACTTGTCTCCACTGTCTGTCGGCAAGGTCAGTTCATTTATATCTCCCACTAGTTTGGTTATTTCTCCTGGTTCGTCCTCGTCTAGCCTTGAGTCGTTGGAGTCTTCAGTCTCGATGAATTTAACTTGTTGTTTTTTGTATTCTTTCACCCGGTTTTCTAGAATTATTATTTGATTTTCTTGTCCTCGTACCCGATCTTGTAGTTCTTGGAAGGTCTTTTTCAAGGTTCTTGTTCTTCAAAGTAAAATCTAGCAAGTTTTTCTTTAAATTGATTTTCTCTGTTGAAGCCTTGGTGAGTCTGTCTGCCAAAACTTTTATCTCTTTCTGGAGCTGCTCTGCTGTTTCTGATACTTGCTTTATCTGGTTTTCCGCACTGCTGAGTTTCTGGATCAGTCTGGTCTTCTCACCTTCAAGTTTGTTAATTATTTCTTGCCCTTCGGTCTCGACAGCTGCGTTGTTTTCCTCTTTTCTTTTGAGAAGATTCTGCAATTGACTCTCGGTTGCTAAGGTGGTTTCAAGGTTTTGTTCTAGGTCGGCGATTCGGGAATTGGCTTTTTCAAGGGAGTTTTTCAGAGCCTCGTTGTTTTCTTGAAGTTGCTCTAACGAACTGCTTAAAGAGTATTTGGAACTCTTTGCCTTCTTTTTTTTACTCTCCAATTGTTTTTGCGTGTTTGAAAGTTCAAATTTTAGCGTAGATATCTGCTTTTTATCTTCAATTAGTGCAATTACTGACTCTTTCTGCAATACATTGATGGTACCGAACAAAAATTCTTTTTCTTTTCCGTGCAATGTGTGTAGCTGTTGGAGTAAACTATCGAGTGTTCTGGTGTTCCCACCTTGTGCGACTATATCGTCTTTGAGTGTTTTAGTAGCATTAGCAATGGTTTCTGCTGTTACACCATCTGTTACTTTTAAAGTTTTTTCTAGAAGGTAATAAATGTAAAAATGCAGCGAATTTTGCGTCGCCTGACTTGCTTCTTGTTTCTGTGTTTGTAACTGTTGGATATTTTCAGTTGTTGAGGTTGTCTGATATGCTTTACTTCTTTCTAAGTCTTGCTTAAATTCTAAGTCTATTAAGGTCTTCCAATTGTCCAAAAATTGTTCTCGATGGTGACTTAGGTTTGGGTCTTGGTCGGTTAAATCAGATTTTTGTAGTACGTGGTATAAAGGTAGTAGTGTGTTCTCGTTGAGAGCAGTCTTTTGTACAGGTGAATCAAACGGCATTCGCTTACCTCGATGATGTTCCGATGTCGGTTGCTTGAAGACTTGATGATAGAAGCGTTGAATACTTGCAGCTGGCGAATGAAGCACAGATCAGAAACTTTTCTTCCAGAGTCTCGTTGTTATTCTTGCAGTCTCGTTGGGACCTCCAAATGTAATAGTTTCTAGACTGTGTATTTGCCAGTAAACTAACTCTACTTAAGACGATACAACCATGCACTTATATACCCCAAGATTGAAGGTTAAGAAGGGAGGGGTTTACAATAACTTTTACTTTTATCATTAACTATTATCCGCAGGGAAGGTTGCATTCGTGACGACCTTCTTGCTGGGTGGGGCTGCTGTTGCTAGGAGGAGTTGCTGCGGTCTATTACAAAGGGCAAGAAGGTGAGAAGTATGAAAGACTACTATAAAATTCTTAACAATAACTTTATTTTGATTTCAGATGGAAGTAGGGTGCTCAACAATTGAACAATTCCTGCAGAAAATGAAAATAGAAGAGTTGAAGACTATTATAGGACTCAAAGGAGTGCGACTAGTTAGGAAGGAGAAAATCTAGAATGTGTCACATATTCTGACACAATTATAGATGTAAAAAAAATTGCTTATTTCAAAACCTTTCACTTACTTTTATTTTATCGTAGATCGATCCAGCATCCAAGCACACTGAAGAACTAAAAAAATGGATGGCTGATGAAAGTTCAGAAGAAGAAACTGCTGAAGCCACTAAATAAATAATGTTTTCTATTAAAATTGACTCGGCAACTTTCTCAAAATCAAAATGACTAATAAATGTGAATGAAGTGAACAAACATGTCTTTCTCAATTTCTGTTCCTTTGTAATTATATTAGATTGAACTAAAAATTGTCTTTTATCAGCTAGTATTACAAAAGGTCATGGCCTAATTTGTGTTACAGCATAGCCTTCTCTATTAGAGAAAGGCGAAAGGAACGCTATCCCTTGCATGTGGGAAAAATGAAGCACATTTTTCTCATCTTTCCTCCCATTCCCTTCCTCCAAGGGTACCCACGGGAGCCATCTGGTGATAAAAATGATGTAGGGGGAGGGGGAGAATCACCTGGATTTATGAGCGGTAATTTATGAACGCCCCATTTATAATTTGCCGTGAGGGATTTTAATAACGATGTTACACGGAACGGCATGCATTCCTGTTTATTGCATATGTTCATTCGCAGCCATTCAACACGTGCAGCCGTACAATAAAGTTTTTTTGTCTCCGGCTCGGCGAGAATGGGCATAACATGTGTAATTGAGGGATGCCTCATTCATTCCAGAAGGAATGAATTCATATCGATCGAAAAGTTAACTTTTTTAAATCGCCACTAGGCGATAAAACGGCTTCCGTGGGTACACTTGAAGGATGGGCAAAATTGGAGGTAGGGAAGCCAAAATTGCTTCAAAAAAAAGCCCCAACCTTTCGGCTTTCTTAATAGAGAAGGCTATGGTTACAGGAGCTGGTCGTGACTTAAAAGAGCCAAGGCTTTGTCCGCAAGTGCTTCAAATATACCGTAGAGGCGCCTGGTGGTGGTTTGGAGCAATATAACAAAATAATTTCGCGCAAGTTTGTTTAAACATTTGTATTGATGCTTACTTTTGACAATACATTTTTTTCCTTGAACAAAAGTTCTTGAAAGCTTTTTACTAGTTTTCATAATGTCTTCTTTCTTTGGCTAGGTAAAAATTACGAAAGGGTTTTGATTTCGTATGAAATCTTATGTGGATATATTGCAGTATTATATATGGTAATGACTCATCATACTTCATGGAATGCGATCTTCCAGATTTAGCTTGCAATTCAGCTTTCCCCTTCATAATAAAGGTATTGATGATTACTCTTCCTGTAAATTGTAAATTAGGTTTTTATAGTTGAATGCCAATTACTCTCTAATTCAAAACTAGTTTATTGGTCCAATAATTGACGCCAATAATTGACGCTTCTGCGAAAAAGCGTAAGTTGAAAGACTTGGCTTGTTATTACCGAATATTTTGATAACGGTGACGTCATGACTCGTTAAAGAATTCAAGACGGAGAACGAAGCAAACACTATAAATTGATTGAAATTTAGAAATCTTGGATCCAAAATCTTTTTATCTTTGGCCCACGTTACATGTCTATAGACAATTTTTTTCAAAAAAATTGCCCGAAGGACATTACCGAAGGAATCTTGTTTGCGCAGCATGCGCAATTAAAATCTGGTGATCTGTACCAAGAAAAGAAACTTCCATAGTTTATGTGAAATAAATAAATGAATAATATGCTTTCAGTATTTGATGTCCAATTATTTTGTTAACACGGCTTAAACTCTGTGCGTTTTCCCTGAACGAAACCTGTTAGGTAGGTGGTGTTCTGTCATGTTAGGCCATCTTGTGAAGGACTCAGAAACCAAGCCACTAGCGCACTTGACATTCTACCGGTAGATGGCGTATCCCGAATGTCACAATAGCAGACGGAAAACAACAATGTGACCGTGAGCCGAGAAGCAAACGCTGTTTTCATCTTTGCTGGTTTGCTACGATGACCGTTATTTTGAATCAAAGCAATGTAAGATTTTTTGTTTTTTGTTTGTTTGAAGGTTTCTTCATTTTGCGTGACATGGACACCCTTATTTTCGACCAAGATCAAAAAATTTTGAAAATTTGTCGGCTTCTTCATTTTTCGAGACATGGATACAGTGATTTTGGATCAAGGTAATGTAAGACTTATTTGAAAATATGTGGGTTTCATAATTTGTCGTCGCATGAGCAAAGAAACTACGTGGTGTTAATGTATTGAAAAACATAGGCATATATTACGTAGCCTGGTTAGCTCAGTTGGTAGAGCGAGGGACTTTTAATCCTGAGGTCGAGGGTTCAAGTCCCTTATCGGGCCGTAACTTGAATAGTTTTCTTTCCAGCGAGTTATCATTATCGGTGTTTTCGTTAAATTTGTATGTTATTGAAATCATCCGCTAACGCATTAGGGCTCAAGACCTCAACGTGGTGGAAGTAATCAGACGAGGTGACCGAGTGGTTAAGGTGATGGACTGCTAATCCATTGTGCATTGCACGCGTGGGTTCGAATCCCATCTTCGTCGGGAAACTCAAACTAGAGGTCAATTTCGATGCCAAAGATGTTTGTCATAGTCAGGTGTACATTCTTGAGAAAACGTTGATTGCTGCATTCAATTAATAAAGCTTCATTTGTTATAAGTAATTTTATGGTGTTTGATCATTCGTTAGCAGTGGTTCTGTGGTGTAAAGGTTAGCACTTCAGACAATCTGAGTTCAAATCTCGGTAGAACCTTTATTATCGTACCGTGGTACTTCTTGTTTTACATGCAGCATTTAGAAACCAACCAGCTCTTACAGAGATTGACTGTTGGTGGAAAAAATTTAGTTAGTTTTCTTAGAACTGCCCCGAGTGAGGTTCGAACTCACGACCTCGAAATTATGAGACTCGCGCGCTGCCTACTGCGCTATCGAGGCATGTATATGTGTTCAACACATTCGATCGAGAAATAATCCTATGATACCGTGAACTTTCTACTACCTAAATGAATAAACAACTTAATTTGTCAGCACGCGCAACTAAAATCTGGTGATCTGTACCAAGAGTAGAAACTTCCATAGTTTATGTGAAATAAATAAATGAATAATATGCTTTCAGTATTTGATGTCCAATTATTTTGTTAACACGGCTTAAACTCTGTGCGTTTTCCCTGAACGAAACCTGTTAGGTAGGTGGTGTTCTGCCATGTTAGGCCATCTTGTGAAGGACTCAGAAACCAAGCCAATAGCGCACTTGACATTCTACCGGTAGATGGCGTATCCCGAATGTCACAATAGCAGACGGAAAACAACAATGTGACCGTGAGCCGAGAAGCAAACGCTGTTTTCTCAGAGACAACTTGGACGCGAACGTAATAAGACGTGTCGACTAGTGCGCCAAATCTGCCCCAAGCAAGTGCCTTAAAGCTTTTGTGCCGCCTACCCATCCCCAAATAACCACGCTTACGTGGCGTAGTTTTATAACGTGGCGTGGTTTTATAACCACGCCATGAGTTGGAACAGCCCTGGCTATGTATCGCCCGTATCAAGTTCCATCGTCCAAAGTGCCCCAATGGAATACGAAGAGCTATCCACCAAACGCAAGAACACCAATGATAACCACAATCCACGTCCAGGACCCCTCCGCTTCTCCGACCTATTCGACCAACCATGCAGCGGAGCACCTGTGATCATACACCTCACCAGTGATCCCAAATCATTCCTTGATCTAAGTATCACCGAAAAAAAGCACTTCATGCACGCCCTAACAGATATCGTAGGGCAAGTCAAATCAGGAACAAAATGGACATACAAAGGGGACCTCAACATATATCCGTCATCAACAAAAAAAAAACAACTCCTAGACTTAAAGGCAGTGAATAACCTCAGCATAAATTGCACACTCGTCATGTCAGAGGCACTCATCAGAGGCGTTATCAGAAATGTACCCATCAAAGACAAAGAAGAGGACATCCTTTCCCTGCTAGCTGACCAAGGAGTAGTTAAAGTCCAGAGATTCTCGTCCCTATCAACAGATGGCAGTAGAATACCCCTAAAAACTGTCACTCTCTACTTCAACACCCACCAACTCCCCCGCGAAGTAATCATGGCCCATGAAGTCTTTCCAGTGAAGCAATTCATACCAAGACCGGCTCTCTGCCGCATATGCTGGAACTTCGGCCACCCTGAAGAAAAATGTACGGCACCCCCCACCTGCAAACAATGCGCAGAACAACACTGCAACACTACACCATGCCACAACCCAACAAAGTGCCCCACATGTTTAAAACCAGGTCATTCAGCAGGGACAATGGAGTGCCCCAAGTACAACAACAGTCAACAGATAATTAAATTTGCCTAAACGAAAACAGGATCCCCATCACAGAAGCCAGCAAAATCCTGAACAACCCGGAACCCATGAGACCAACCCAGCTACCAAAATTCAAAACCTCCACCAACACCGACCCTGAAGTAGAAGACCTCCGTCGCGAAATCGACTACCTAAGGAAACAAATCGAAGGAATTACCATAATACAACCCACTACAACAGCAAGGATCGCAGCCCTCGAAGATACAGTAGCAGACATACAAGAGAAAATAACCCCACTCACCAACCTGCCATCGACAATTGAAAAAATCAAAAAGGATATGGAATCTGGATTCACCTCTAACAATACCCAACTGTCAGCAATCACAGCCCCTCTCCAAAGCATCCGACCACCCGCCAAACCACCCAACAAACCACCAACTAACACTACAGATAAAAGTCGAAAATGATTAAGCCGATCAAGATCATCCAATGGAATGCCCGAAGTCTTTATAAAGCAAAATTACAAGAATTTAAATACAACATAAGATACCATGACCCACACATTGTTATAATCAGTGAAACTTTTTGGAAAGATGGATACGTACCTAAAATCTCAGCGTTCAATACGTTCTACCTAAACCGGAACAATCACGGTGGAGGCGTAGCGATCCTCATCAAAAAGAATATACGAGCGGCCTCCATATCTCTTCCACAATCACCAAACATAGAAGCCGTAGGAGCCACCATCTACCTAAAAACAACAAAGCAATAGATATAGTATCAATATATTGCCCAGACGGGAACCTAAACCCTTACCAAGAACTAACGGACATCCTAAACGCAACCAAAAACAGCTTAGTAATCGTAGGGGATTTGAATGCCCATTCAGAAGTATGGGAAGACCACCACCAACAAAATAGACGCGGCAGAGATGTGACGGACCTACTTTTAAATGATAACAGATTAATTCTCTGGACCCCGAAGAACCTAGGAACCCGACCAAATCCAAACGGAAGACACAACTCAACCATAGACCTAACGTTGACTTCCCCAGACCTGGCCTATCGTACCGACATCCACACCGAAACATACTGGGGTAGCGACCACCTCCCTATTATAATACAACTAAACACCAACTCCCCTCCCTTAACTTCACAAAACGACCATTGGAAATTCAACAAACGCCAGTAAGAAAACTGGAACAAGGAAATAAAACGAAATGTTACACCAACATCTCTAAATGCAGCTACATCCCCGGAGGAAGCATTCAAAATCTTTTACACAACCTTAATGGAAACATCCTATAAATACTTCTCACCCGCAAAAGAGAAAAAGGAATCAAACAAACCATGGTGGACCCCCCTCTGCAAAACAACAACAAAAGCAGCAAGGAAGGCATACAAAAATGGCGTACAACACTTCTCCCAGCAGACAAAATCCATCTTAACCAACTAGAAGCAATTAAAAAAAACAATTATATCAGCAAACAACCAATCCTGGAGCAACTACATCTCGTCCATGGACAAGAATACATCCGCATTCTGGAAATTTACGAAACACACAATGAATGGACAACCAAGTCACCACAGCACCACACCCATCACCAAAAGCAATGGAGAACTAACAACCAACCCATCCGAAAAAGCACAAACACTACTTAACCAATTCTGCCCGATCGAAAAGAAGAAGAGAAAGGACGGCCGCACCGAACTGTATAAGCAAATCATACAGGATGCAATCGACAACAATGAAATCCACCCGCTCAACCTACCCATTTCCATAACGGAGTTGAATATAAGCATCACTGGACTTCCCAATAAAGCTATGGGAAGAGATAAAGTCCATAATGAAATCATTACAAAGCTTGACAAAGAAAATCGATGTACCCTACTAGAACTACTAAACATCTCGTTCAGCTCCGGATACTTACCTCCAGAATGGAAGAATGTCATCGTCGTACCCATACCAAAGCCGAACAAGCCACCGAATTTGCCTGATTCCTATAGGCCAATATCCCTCACATCATGCCTCTGCAAAGTCCTGGAAAGAATAATGAATAACAGATTAAAATGGTATGCTGAAAAAAATCGACTCCTCCCAAAATTCCAGACCGGGTTTAGGAACGGGTGTACAACAACTGATAATCTAATACGTCTAGAGTCTGCAATCAACAACGGATTCAACGAAAATAAATCCACAACGGCGGTATTCCTTGATATAGAAAAAGCATACGATAGCACATGGATCACGGGACTCATCTACAAAATCACAAAATTCAAAATCACAGGAGCAATTGTGAGATGGATCCAAAATCTCCTAACCGAAAGAACAATCGCAGTAAGAACCGACAATGAAATATCAGCCGAAAGAACACTAAAGAGAGGCGTGCCCCAGGGATGCGTCCT